>NC_052324.1:22300180-22600180 GCF_016432855.1 Salvelinus namaycush
CAAGACATGGACTCCACTGCCAGCTACCAAGACCTGAGGCTCATTTCAAATCATTACACATTCACTGTACAGCATGTACTGATGAGACAGAATATGAATAAAAAGCTCAACAGCCCTTCTCACAGTTCAGTGCCTGTTGTTACATTGACTATTCATCTCTACCCCTACACCTGTCTTTCAGTCATTACTATGCAAGGCATACCTCGCAGTGTTTCGTATCCCCATAGGATAGACTGTGCACTCCCAGCACTTACACAGACGAGGGGTAGCACTATGCATCACTTTCCCAACTCTATTTCAGGCACAACTTAGTGTTTACATTGGGATGGAAATGTAGCACATACCCCTGACAGACATGGTCAATTAGTCAGCCCTAGCAAGCAACTCCCGAATGCACTCTGTGAGACTGAGACAGAGTATCATATTGTAGCCTAAGCCAGGTGCGTATATTATAGACGCAGAGATATTTAGCCAGAGACTAGGACAGTGTGTATGAGAGACAAACCAATAGACAGGGGCGAAGTGCAGCCACTATCACCTACATCGGACGAAGAAGGACATGAAACCAACAGTAGGGGGGAGCGACGGGAAGGTACATGCCGAAACACACCGGGTGACAGGATGGTTAGGATTACTATCATGCTCACCAGACACAGTGGTCCTAACAAAAGATATGTTATTTCTATAGTTTTACAATACTTTTGGAAATAGTTAGTTGATAATCGGGGACAGCCTGTCACTTCGCACACAGGGCCCTTGCCCGTAATGTGGCGTGTGTGAATTCTGGGGCAGGATGTTTGACTAGTATCCACTTGGTGGTAGTGTGGTGCAAGTAATGAATGTAATAACCCTCCCGTTGTCTCGGCGGGTCAGAGCGACCCCGGGCAGTTCCGAGTTGATTGCCCGTGTCTGTGTGTGGGTCGGAGTGACCCCGGCAGCGTTAGCAAGGTGTATGTTGTAACCCTCCTGCCCCTGTGTGGGCGGGGTCATAGTGACGTCAGAGGGGTCAGAGTGACCCCGGCGGCGTTAGCAAGGTGTATGTTGTAACCCTCCTGCCCCTGCCCCTGTGTGGGCGGGGTCATAGTGACGTCAGAGGGGTCAGAGTGACCCTCGGCAGCGTTACCAGTCGCTTCCCCCGTGTCTGTGTGGGTCAGAGAGACCCTGGCAGGCCGGGGTCACAGTGACCCAACACCACCACCTGCTGGATACTAGTAAAAGGTCCTGCCCCAAAATTGACACGCTCAACATTCCGGGCAAGGGCCTGTGTCGAATACGGCCCTCTGTCCCCCATCGGGCCCTTGGGCCCCGTGTGAGTTTGGATATCGAATCTAAAAACGCCCCCCTACAAACTACTTTCCCTTGGTTGTGGAAATTGTGCCTTTCGGGTATGGCTGTTGTTACACAACCTTCCCCTTGCCTCGGCGGGTCAGAGTTACCCCCGGCCAGCGTTACGAGTCGATTCCCAGTGTCTGTGTGGGTTAGAGAGACTCTGGCAGCGTTAGCAAGGTGTATGTTGTAACCCTCCTACCCCTGTCTGGGCCGGGTCACAGTGACCCGGGCCCTGTTGTAGGCCCTGCGTTATGAGTTGTTCCCCTCTGTCCCGGGGGCTTGGGTCAGAGTGACCCCGGCGGCGTTAGCAAGGTGTATGTTGTAACCCTCCTACCCCTGTCTGAGCTGGGTCGGAGTGACCCGGGGCCTGTGTTAGGAGTTGTTCCCCTCTGTCTGGGCCGGGTCTGAGTGACCCCGGCAGGGACCAGTTGTCCCCAACAACTCAGTGCACGACCTCGGTGCTATCACACGGGGAGGCCAGCCGAGCGTCCCGGATGGGACCGAAGGGGCCGAAGGGCCCGAAGGAGCAGGCAGGGCCGACCACGCGCCTCGTCCATTCGCGTGCCTCGTCCCATTCACGTGGCCACCGTAAGCAGGGCGTAGAGAGGCTACTAATATCGTCAGGAAGAAGAAGAAGAAGAAGAAGAAGAAGAAGAAGAAGAAGAAGAAGAAGAAGAGGACGAGGACGAGGACGACGACGAGGAGGAATACGACCCCGCCGAGCGTGAGCCCTCCGCCTACGACTGTAAGCAGGGCGTAGAGAGCCTACTAATATTGTCAGGAAGAAGAAGAACAAGAACAAGAACAAGAAGAAGAACAAGAAGAACAAGAAGAAGAAGAAGAAGATGAGGACGATGATGAGGACGACGAGGACGACGACGACGACGAGGAATACGACCCCGCCGAGCGTGTTGCCTCCGCCTACGACGCCTCGCAGTCCCGGTTTCAGCGCGGCTCAGGTCCTGGAACAGATATCCTCCAGCGTCGACCAAGAAGACGAAGAAGACTACTGCGATTCCGAAGAGGAGGACGTTTCGGAAGATGAAGACGGTGAGGAATACAACCCCGAGCGCGACGCGGACGACTACGAAGACGACTCGGCCTCGCGGTCGTGCTCCTCTTCGGAGGAAGAGCCGGAGGGAGAGCGAGAGGGAGACGCGGCCGCTGGCCGAGAGCGAGACAGAGAGCCAGACAGAGAGCGAGCCAGAGACAGAGAGCGAGAGCGAGACAGAGCCAGAGAGCCAGAGCCAGAAAGGGAGACGTTGCTGTCAAAAAACGGCAAAATCAAATGGTCCTCCGTGGCCTATCGCGGCCCGGACCGGCCCCGCGCCATCCGCCCGCCCTGCCCCGCCGTGACGCCGGGCCCCACGGCCTACGCCGCGTCGCGAGCGCTCGACATCGCGTCCGCCTTCCGTCTGTTTGTCACACCGGCGATAGAAAGGATCATCGTGGACATGACGAATCTGCAGGGGGTGAGAAAATACGGCGACGGCTGGCGACCCATGGACTCCACCGACCTGCGCGCCTACGTAGGGCTGCTGATCCTAGCCGGCGTCTACAGGTCCCGAGGCGAGGCCGCGGCCAGCCTGTGGGACGCCGAGAGCGGCAGGACCGTGTTCCGCGCCACCATGCCGCTCAAGGCGTTTCACAAGTACTCGAGGCTGCTGCGATTCGACGACCGCCAGTCGAGACCCGCGAGACTCGCCACCGACAGACTGGCGGCCGTGAGAGAGGTGTGGGACCTGTGGGAGGAGCGGCTGCAGGCCCTCTACAACCCGGGGCCCGAAGTGACGGTGGACGAACAACTGGTCCCGTTCAGAGGTACCGTCTATGCATCTGTGTACGTACGCGTAGCGTAGAGAGCACGGGCAGTCTATGTATCTGTGTTTGTACGTGTAGCGTAGAGAGCACGGGCAGTCTATGTATCTGTGCATAGAGAGCGGTAGCAGTCAATGTATCTGTGTATGTACGTGTGGCGTAGAGAGCACGGGCAGTCTATGTATCTGTGTTTGTACGTGTAGCGTAGAGCACGGGCAGTCAATGTATCTGTCTATGTACGTGTAGCATAGAGAGCACGGGCAGTAGTAGCACGGGCAGTAGTAGCAATCGGCAAGAGTAGCAGCACGTGGAGCACGGGCAGTAGTAGCACGGGCAGTAGTAGCAATCGGCAGTAGTAGCAATCGGCAGTAGCACGGGCGGCGGAGGCGGCTGCGTGTAACGTAAACGCAGTGCGCCCCGATGGTGAGCTGGTAACGATGACGCTGGTATCTGTGTTTGTACGTGTAGCGTAGAGAGCACGGGCAGTCTATGTATCTGTGTATGACGCTGCTAATCTCCTCTCCCTCCCCTCTCCCTCCCCTCTCCCTCGCCGAAAGGACGCTGTCCTTTCCGACAGTACATTCCCAGCAAGCCGGCCAAATACGGCATCAAGTCGTGGGTGGCCTGCGACGCCAAGTCCAGCTACGCTTGGAAGATGCAAGTGTACACCGGCAAGGCGGCCGGCGGAGGCCCCGAGAAGAACCAGGGCGCGCGCGTCGTCCTCGATCTGACCGAGGGACTGCCGGGCGGTCACAACGTCACGTGTGACAATTTCTTCACCTCCTACGAACTCGGGCAGCGGCTCCTCGAGAGGAACCTCACCATGGTGGGCACGGTGCGAAAGAACAAGCCCGAGCTCCCTCCCGCGCTGCTCCAGTCCAAGGACAGACAGGTCTCGTCCTCCAGGTTCGCCTTCACGCCCACCGCCACTCTAGTGTCCTACCTGGCAAAGAGAAATAAGAACGTGCTGCTTCTGAGCACGCGGCACGCGGAGCCCGACGTTAGCGATCGCCGAGACCGGAAGCCGGCCCTCATCCTAGACTACAACTGCAACAAGGGCGGCGTGGACAACCTAGACAAGGTGGTCGGCACCTACAGCTGCAGACGGATGACCGCCCGCTGGCCCCTGGTCATCTTCCACAACATCCTCGACGTGTCCTCCTACAACGCCTTTGTCATATGGCGAGAGATCAACCCCGACTGGATGCCCGGGAAGCGGAACAAGAGGAGGGTGTTCCTGGAGCAGCTCGGAAAGGCGCTCGTGAAGCCCTTGATCCAAAGAAGGCAGCGTCTCCCCCGCACCGAAGCCGCCTCAGCACTTGTCAAAGTCATACGGGGCGAGCGTGTATCCGCCGAGGCTCGTCCGCAAGCCCTTGAGCAAGCCGTCGGCCCGGCCGCCGCCTCCGACCCAGCCCCGGGCCCGGCTGGAGGCGAGTAAGAGGAAGAGGTGTCAGCTCTGCCCACCCAAGAAGGACGCCAAGACACACACCGCGTGCTGCAGGTGTAAGAAATACATCTGCAAAGGCTGTTCACACCCATACTGTCACACTTGTGCCCACTGGGCCTTTAGCCAAGACGGGACAGGGTGACCCGGGGGGGACACTGTGTGCTAGGCATAATAGGAGGACAACGGGAGGGTTATAACACTGCATGAGAAATATGCCATGGACTCAAAACAATTGAAAGTACAGAGTATAAAACAGTACTTAGCCTAATATATTATTAACAGCCACGATAGCAGCGTCTACCGATAGGCCTATTTTTAATTAATATTTCAACTCGTCACCACGCTCTACCTTCCACTGGTGTTTCCCAACTGTAGTCCTCGGGTACCCCAACAATACACATTTACATTTTAGAGCCAGACAAGCACACTTGTTTCAATTTGGTAACTAATCCTTCGATTAGTTAAATCAGTCCAGAGCTACAACAACAATGTGTGCTGATTGAACCAAACTAAATAATTGGAGGATGCGGGCATCGATCCCGCTACCTCTCGCATGCTAAGCGAGCGCTCTACCATTTGAGCTAATCCCCCTGTGCCTCCAATAAGAAGTATGAAATCTCAAGGACCGCACTGCCAAATCCCTCGTCTACTAGAAAGGATACTTTTTAAAAAGTATGCTTGCTTCAGCTTTCTAAAAGTATTTTTCATGGTAGTTCAGTAACGGTTGAAGCAGTGACTGCAGTAAGCCTAGTGGTGGAAATAGCTGTATGGTTAGTGAGTTTTGGGTGTATGATAGCAGAAAAACCTGTGAGTCTGGACTTCCCCCTGCTGGCTGTCTGTGGAATAACATCAGGATCAGATGATCGTGGGGATATGCATGTTAGTCGCCCGAACATGGTCACTGTTTTCCTGTCTTTTGTCGTTCTTATGCTCACTGCGTCTCAGTGGATCGGTCCAAGGCCTTTCTACTGTAAGCAGAGGAGAGGACAGCCTTCCAGTAGAATAGATAGAGTCACAGCTCCCAACATTTACTAACAAATGAACAGCTACAGATATTTAGCTTGCATAAAACAATACATATGTGCTAGAGAACTGTGCTACATACCAGTTATTTTCAAGATGTATAAATATAGAGATAGAAATACATGTATGACTCCTGTTATTTTTGTTTTACCTTGTAATAAAGCACTTACGTGGTGATCTCTCTTAATGGTTCATGAGTAATTTGGTATTGTTCGGCATGTTTACCTGCCTAAGTACCTTAGATCGCAAGCCCATAATTAGTCAATAGGGCTGACTGGCTAGCTACTAGTACTGTTAGCTAGCCACAAAGCTAGCTACTGTAACCACGAAGAATTGACATCTATCTTGCATAATATTAGTTTTAGGTCATTTTTTCCTGTTTAACTATCTGGCTAGCTAAATTGTTACGATTCACATATGTAGCTGATAATTATGAAGTCCAATGTTCGCTTTGTGTATATCTTGTTTCGTCTATTGTTGCCATTGTCCTGGCTGGAAGGAGGTTCAGTGAATGGGGCGGTGAAGCGTGAGGTAATACAGTAGGGGTTGTGCGAGTGCTTCTTAAATGTATTGTTTTATGTATTCTCCCCACTCTCGTCCTCACAAGAACATACTCAAGAGAACGTACTGGAGAAAACATTCGGAGCATGAGTGTGGAGCATGGTAGGTAGTATGTTTGGAGAAACACCCCTCGAGTTTGAGACTTACAAGCCTCCACTCACCCAGTAATTTTTGAACTGTCCCGAAATAATCCTATTAAAACACTGCATGAGAAATATGCCATGGACTCAAAACAATTGAAAGTACAGAGTATAAAACAGTACTTAGCCTAATATATTATTAACAGCCACGATAGCAGCGTCTACCGATAGGCCTATTTTTAATTAATATTTCAACTCGTCACCACGCTCTACCTTCCACTGGTGTTTCCCAACTGTAGTCCTCGGGTACCCCCAACAATACACATTTACATTTTAGAGCCAGACAAGCACACTTGTTTCAATTTGGTAACTAATCCTTCGATTAGTTAAATCAGTCCAGAGCTACAACAACAATGTGTGCTGATTGAACCAAACTAAATAATTGGAGGATGCGGGCATCGATCCCGCTACCTCTCGCATGCTAAGCGAGCGCTCTACCATTTGAGCTAATCCCCCTGTGCCTCCAATAAGAAGTATGAAATCTCAAGGACCGCACTGCCAAATCCCTCGTCTACTAGAAAGGATACTTTTTAAAAAGTATGCTTGCTTCAGCTTTCTAAAAGTATTTTTCATGGTAGTTCAGTAACGGTTGAAGCAGTGACTGCAGTAAGCCTAGTGGTGGAAATAGCTGTATGGTTAGTGAGTTTTGGGTGTATGATAGCAGAAAAACCTGTGAGTCTGGACTTCCCCCTGCTGGCTGTCTGTGGAATAACATCAGGATCAGATGATCGTGGGGATATGCATGTTAGTCGCCCGAACATGGTCACTGTTTTCCTGTCTTTTGTCGTTCTTATGCTCACTGCGTCTCAGTGGATCGGTCCAAGGCCTTTCTACTGTAAGCAGAGGAGAGGACAGCCTTCCAGTAGAATAGATAGAGTCACAGCTCCCAACATTTACTAACAAATGAACAGCTACAGATATTTAGCTTGCATAAAACAATACATATGTGCTAGAGAACTGTGCTACATACCAGTTATTTTCAAGATGTATAAATATAGAGATAGAAATACATGTATGACTCCTGTTATTTTTGTTTTACCTTGTAATAAAGCACTTACGTGGTGATCTCTTAATGGTTCATGAGTAATTTGGTATTGTTCGGCATGTTTACCTGCCTAAGTACCTTAGATCGCAAGCCCATAATTAGTCAATAGGGCTGACTGGCTAGCTACTAGTACTGTTAGCTAGCCACAAAGCTAGCTACTGTAACCACGAAGAATTGACATCTATCTTGCATAATATTAGTTTTAGGTCATTTTTTCCTGTTTAACTATCTGGCTAGCTAAATTGTTACGATTCACATATGTAGCTGATAATTATGAAGTCCAATGTTCGCTTTGTGTATATCTTGTTTCGTCTATTGTTGCCATTGTCCTGGCTGGAAGGAGGTTCAGTGAATGGGGCGGTGAAGCGTGAGGTAATACAGTAGGGGTTTTGCGAGTGCTTCTTAATGTATTGTTTTATGTATTCTCCCCACTCTCGTCCTCACAAGAACATACTCAAGAGAACGTACTGGAGAAAACATTCGGAGCATGAGTGTGGAGCATGGTAGGTAGTATGTTTGGAGAAACACCCCTCGAGTTTGAGAGTTACAAGCCTCCACTCACCCAGTAATTTTTGAACTGTCCCGAAATAATCCTATTAAAACACTGCATGAGAAATATGCCATGGACTCAAAACAATTGAAAGTACAGAGTATAAAACAGTACTTAGCCTAATATATTATTAACAGCCACGATAGCAGCGTCTACCGATAGGCCTATTTTTAATTCATATTTCAACTCGTCACCACGCTCTACCTTCCACTGGTGTTTCCCAACTGTAGTCCTCGGGTACCCCCAACAATACACATTTACATTTTAGAGCCAGACAAGCACACTTGTTTCAATTTGGTAACTAATCCTTCGATTAGTTAAATCAGTCCAGAGCTACAACAACAATGTGTGCTGATTGAACCAAACTAAATAATTGGAGGATGCGGGCATCGATCCCGCTACCTCTCGCATGCCAAGCGAGCGCTCTACCATTTGAGCTAATCCGCCTGTGCCTCCAATAAGAAGTATGAAATCTCAAGGACCGCACTGCCAAATCCCTCGTCAACTAGAAAGGATACTTTTTAAAAAGTATGCTTGCTTCAGCTTTCTAAAAGTATTTTTCATGGTAGTTCAGTAACGGTTGAAGCAGTGACTGCAGTAAGCCTAGTGGTGGAAATAGCTGTATGGTTAGTGAGTTTTGGGTGTATGATAGCAGAAAAACCTGTGAGTCTGGACTTCCCCCTGCTGGCTGTCTGTGGAATAACATCAGGATCAGATGATCGTGGGATATGCATGTTAGTCGCCCGAACATGGTCACTGTTTTCCTGTCTTTTGTCGTTCTTATGCTCACTGCGTCTCAGTGGATCGGTCCAAGGCCTTTCTACTGTAAGCAGAGGAGAGGACAGCCTTCCAGTAGAATAGATAGAGTCACAGCTCCCAACATTTACTAACAAATGAACAGCTACAGATATTTAGCTTGCACTTGTATGTGCTAGAGAACTGTTACATACCAGTTATTTTCAAGATGTATAAATATAGAGATAGAAATACATGTATGACTCCTGTTATTTTTGTTTTACCTTGTAATAAAGCACTTACGTGGTGATCTCTCTTAATGGTTCATGAGTAATTTGGTATTGTTCGGCATGTTTACCTGCCTAAGTACCTTAGATCGCAAGCCCATAATTAGTCAATAGGGCTGACTGGCTAGCTACTAGTACTGTTAGCTAGCCACAAAGCTAGCTACTGTAACCACGAAGAATGACATCTATCTTGCATAATATTAGTTTTAGGTCATTTTTCCTGTTTAACTATCTGGCTAGCTAAATTGTTACGATTCACATATGTAGCTGATAATTATGAAGTCCAATGTTCGCTTTGTGTATATCTTGTTTCGTCTATTGTTGCCATTGTCCTGGCTGGAAGGAGGTTCAGTGAATGGGGCGGTGAAGCGTGAGGTAATACAGTAGGGTTGTGCGAGTGCTTCTTAAATGTATTGTTTTATGTATTCTCCCCACTCTCGTCCTCACAAGAACATACTCAAGAGAACGTACTGGAGAAAACATTCGGAGCATGAGTGTGGAGCATGGTAGGTAGTATGTTTGGAGAAACACCCCTCGAGTTTGAGAGTTACAAGCCTCCACTCACCCAGTAATTTTTGAACTGTCCCGAAATAATCCTATTAAAACACTGCATGAGAAATATGCCATGGACTCAAAACAATTGAAAGTACAGAGTATAAAACAGTACTTAGCCTAATATATTATTAACAGCCACGATAGCAGCGTCTACCGATAGGCCTTTTTAATTAATATTTCAACTCGTCACCACGCTCTACCTTCCACTGGTGTTTCCCAACTGTAGTCCTCGGGTACCCCCAACAATACACATTTACATTTTAGAGCCAGACAAGCACACTTGTTTCAATTTGGTAACTAATCCTTCGATTAGTTAAATCAGTCCAGAGCTACAACAACAATGTGTGCTGATTGAACCAAACTAAATAATTGGAGGATGCCGGCATCGATCCCGCTACCTCTCGCATGCTAAGCGAGCGCTCTACCATTTGAGCTAATCCCCCTGTGCCTCCAATAAGAAGTATGAAATCTCAAGGACCGCACTGCCAAATCCCTCGTCAACTAGAAAGGATACTTTTTAAAAAGTATGCTTGCTTCAGCTTTCTAAAAGTATTTTTCATGGTAGTTCAGTAACGGTTGAAGCAGTGACTGCAGTAAGCCTAGTGGTGGAAATAGCTGTATGGTTAGTGAGTTTTGGGTGTATGATAGCAGAAAAACCTGTGAGTCTGGACTTCCCCCTGCTGGCTGTCTGTGGAATAACATCAGGATCAGATGATCGTGGGGATATGCATGTTAGTCGCCCGAACATGGTCACTGTTTTCCTGTCTTTTGTCGTTCTTATGCTCACTGCGTCTCAGTGGATCGGTCCAAGGCCTTTCTACTGTAAGCAGAGGAGAGGACAGCCTTCCAGTAGAATAGATAGAGTCACAGCTCCCAACATTTACTAACAAATGAACAGCTACAGATATTTAGCTTGCATAAAACAATACATATGTGCTAGAGAACTGTGCTACATACCAGTTATTTTCAAGATGTATAAATATAGAGATAGAAATACATGTATGACTCCTGTTATTTTGTTTTACCTTGTAATAAAGCACTTACGTGGTGATCTCTCTTAATGGTTCATGAGTAATTTGGTATTGTTCGGCATGTTTACCTGCCTAAGTACCTTAGATCGCAAGCCCATAATTAGTCAATAGGGCTGACTGGCTAGCTACTAGTACTGTTAGCTAGCCACAAAGCTAGCTACTGTAACCACGAAGAATTGACATCTATCTTGCATAATATTAGTTTTAGGTCATTTTTCCTGTTTAACTATCTGGCTAGCTAAATTGTTACGATTCACATATGTAGCTGATAATTATGAAGTCCAATGTTCGCTTTGTGTATATCTTGTTTCGTCTATTGTTGCCATTGTCCTGGCTGGAAGGAGGTTCAGTGAATGGGGCGGTGAAGCGTGAGGTAATACAGTAGGGGTTGTGCGAGTGCTTCTTAAATGTATTGTTTATGTATTCTCCCCACTCTCGTCCTCACAAGAACATACTCAAGAGAACGTACTGGAGAAAACATTCGGAGCATGAGGGTGGAGCATGGTAGGTAGTATGTTTGGAGAAACACCCCTCGTTTGAGAGTTACAAGCCTCCACTCACCCAGTAATTTTTGAACTGTCCCGAAATAATCCTATTAAAACACTGCATGAGAAATATGCCATGGACTCAAAACAATTGAAAGTACAGAGTATAAAACAGTACTTAGCCTAATATATTATTAACAGCCACGATAGCAGCGTCTACCGATAGGCCTATTTTAATTAATATTTCAACTCGTCACCACGCTCTACCTTCCACTGTGTTTTCCAACTGTAGTCCTCGGGTACCCCCAACAATACACATTTACATTTTAGAGCCAGACAAGCACACTTGTTTCAATTTGGTAACTAATCCTTCGATTAGTTAAATCAGTCCAGAGCTACAACAACAATGTGTGCTGATTGAACCAAACTAAATAATTGGAGGATGCGGGCATCGATCCCGCTACCTCTCGCATGCTAAGCGAGCGCTCTACCATTTGAGCTAATCCCCCTGTGCCTCCAATAAGAAGTATGAAATCTCAAGGACCGCACTGCCAAATCCCTCGTCAACTAGAAAGGATACTTTTAAAAGTATGCTTGCTTCAGCTTTCTAAAAGTATTTTTCATGGTAGTTCAGTAACGGTTGAAGCAGTGACTGCAGTAAGCCTAGTGGTGGAAATAGCTGTATGGTTAGTGAGTTTTGGGTGTATGATAGCAGAAAAACCTGTGAGTCTGGACTTCCCCCTGCTGGCTGTCTGTGGAATAACATCAGGATCAGATGATCGTGGGGATATGCATGTTAGTCGCCCGAACATGGTCACTGTTTTCCTGTCTTTTGTCGTTCTTATGCTCACTGCGTCTCAGTGGATCGGTCCAAGGCCTTTCTACTGTAAGCAGAGGAGAGGACAGCCTTCCAGTAGAATAGATAGAGTCACAGCTCCCAACATTTCCTAACAAATGAACAGCTACAGATATTTAGCTTGCATAAAACAATACATATGTGCTAGAGAACTGTGCTACATACCAGTTATTTTCAAGATGTATAAATATAGAGATAGAAATACATGTATGACTCCTGTTATTTTTGTTTTACCTTGTAATAAAGCACTTACGTGGTGATCTCTCTTAATGGTTCATGAGTAATTTGGTATTGTTCGGCATGTTTACCTGCCTAAGTACCTTAGATCGCAAGCCCATAATTAGTCAATAGGGCTGACTGGCTAGCTACTAGTACTGTTAGCTAGTGTAATAAATACCATTTGAAAATAACACAAGCATATTGCTATTACATTGTTATAACTAACTTCTTTCTAAGCAGGGTTTCTCACACACCCAGAGACAGATGGCTGACACAGGCCTTTTCATAAAGACTGATAAGAAAAGTGGTGCCTGGTACTGCATATCACGAGAAACTGAGACACACACATACCCAAGGACAGAGGGCTGACGTAAACCTTTCATAAACACAGATAAGACAGGAACATCTTCGCACACACAAAAACTCCTCTTCAGTCTGAACATTTTACAGAGACACACAGAAATGTCAAAATAGGAACATCTACGCACACACCTAATCTCCTGTTTTAGCTGAACATTTCTGAAGACAAAGAACTCTACTCAGAGCCAATGGGACAGTGATACTGGCCTGAAGGAGACCTCGCCCAACTCATCAGAACCAACCAGAGGACCAGAACTTCCAGACTCAACCTACTTTCTGTACTGTATAAAATGTATATGCACTCTGTTATCTGGGCTTCTTTCGGATAGTTCCATTTGAGCTTGATGAAAAGGGTCCGTGCACGCTATTTCAGATATCTTTACCTCTGAATAAATTGCATTTAATTAAACCTCATCCACCCTGTCCAGAGTCTCTACTTCGTCTCAGTTCTCCAGTAAACTTGTATTATCAACAAATTGGTAGCAGAGGATGGTTTTCTTCTCTGAATTCGGTCCATAAAAAGTTGATAGAGAAAAGAGACAAGTGTGAGACGGATCAGAAAGGAAGGGTGACCTGTCGAAGGAGCAGCCGGGAATCTAGCTCACCTCAGGAAACTGATCTATAAGGCCTACAAAACAAAGGTAATCAGAAACCTGTTAAATCAAAAATCTGCATATTGTATATTAGGAAAATCCAAATTAAAGATCAGAAGTACTGAGGTTGAGTATGGGTTACTGTCAAATTTATGATAAATGTCTATTGTAAATGTAAAAGTAAACATGTAAAGATATCTGAGATATAGAGAGTCACATAGTCGGGTAGAAGCCGTGAGACTCAGATTCATATAGTCGGGTAGAAGCCGTGAGAATCTAAGTAAATGGGTGTTGTGATAAATCCACATAGTCGGGTAGAAGATAATTGTAACTGACTTGATAAAAAGATTCAGACAGTCGGGTTGAGTGAGAATTCCGTGAGAATCCAAGTCTAGAAAAGGTTCCCCAGACTTAACAACATTTGATTGGTTAAAACACTTGGAAGTTACCTAGGGGGAATCAACAAAATAAAACAAAAATACAAGTTCAGATAGTCGGACAAATGGTTGACGTGGCACTTAACTAAATGCACTGTGAAGAACTTAACCTGCGATCAATGTGTTAAAACTAAATGTGGAAATGTTAATTTGAAATGTTGTGTAAGATTGGCCTTTTCACGAGACTCACTAGTTGATAACTTTTGGGAGGACAGCTGAGTTTTCTTTTGGCCCGTGGTGCAGCCGCCGAGCTGAAAACTGACTTGTATTTTTCCTCTATTGTGATGTTGGTATTTCCATAATTCCTACAGTTGAATTGATAATCATTTTAGCAGCGCTTGAGTTCGTGTATATATTGTTCCCGAAGGGCGATTCTGATACCTTCTGGGAAAATATATAACAACTCGAAAAACTGAAATGCGCTGATAACTTTTGCAAAATAATTCCTACAATTGAATTGATAATCATTTTAGCAGCGCTTGAGTTCGTAGATATATTGTTCCCGAAGGGCGATTCTGATACCTTCTGGGAAAATATATAACAACTCGAAAAACTGAAATGCGCTGATAACTTTTGCAAAATAATTCCTACAATTGAATTGATAATCATTTTAGCAGCGCTTGAGTTCGTAGATATATTGTTCCCGAAGGGCGATTCTGATACCTTCTGGGAAAATATATAACAACTCGAAAAACTGAAATGCGCTGATAACTTTTGCAAAATAATTCCTACAATTGAATTGATAATCATTTTAGCAGCGCTTGAGTTCGTAGATATATTGTTCCCGAAGGGCGATTCTGATACCTTCTGGGAAAATATATAACAACTCGAAAAACTGAAATGCGCTGATAACTTTTGCAAAATAATTCCTACAATTGAATTGATAATCATTTTAGCAGCGCTTGAGTTCGTAGATATATTGTTCCCGAAGGGCGATTCTGATACCTTCTGGGAAAATATATAACAACTCGAAAAACTGAAAAACGCTGATAACTTTTGCAAAATAATTCATATAATTGAATTGATAATTATTTTAGCAGCGCTTGAGTTCGTAGATATATTGTTCCAGAAGGGCGATTCTGATACCTTCTGGGAAAATATATAACAACTCGATTAACAAAATCTGTTTAACAGTAATAACTGCTGTAAATAATTCTTTGTGTACGAGTGTGGGGCACCAGAGATAAGTCGGTGTCAGCACCGAGAATACATTGCTGGCCTCGGCCAGTGACGGGCTAAGTGCACTAAGATAGTCAAACCTGATCCTGAAATTTACCATGGCAGCCGCTAATGGCCCAAAACTAGAGTTCAATGAATACCTAGAACAAAAAATACAGGACAGGGCAGGGGGAAAGGAACAATATAAATGTACAGGCCCCAATCTCAAGACCTCGTGGGAGGGCCAATCAGACTTTGAAGGCTAAGATAGATGTGTGGTACACCAAGAGAGGGAGGTCATATGCCCGCTCTTGATGTACAACAAATCACAAGGTCCAATGGCAGGGTATAAAGTATTTACATGTGAAGGCACTTGTGTAAAGATATCTGCCATTTATTCTGATATATCTTAGAAACGGGGCTAGTTGCAACTAGGAGTATCCGTAAGATAAGTGAGAAGTAATGACACATCTTAGAAATGGGGCTAGTTGCTAGAACTAGGAGTATCCATAAGATTGAAGTGTCTGTTCAAGTTTGTATCAGTGTCCGGGACTAGAAGTTAGTGTAAGTTGAAGATGTAAGTTGTTGGCAACCTCGTACACGCCTCGGACACCCTTCTAGGTAGCATCGGAATTAAACTGAGCTTGATCATTCGGGAGCTCGTGCTGAATTGGCAAATCCGGGTCAGGTTAATAACTATTTTTTAACTGGTCGCCGCTCGGTACCTAAGTCCAAGCCTGAGCTTTAATGTGGTGAGGACTTAATCCTCTTGGCCATGTTTTAAATTCTTGTGACAGGTATAACTATGTAATTATGTTTTGTTTGTAGTAAACGTTTGGGTTAAGGGGATTTACATGTTCCCAGAGACAAGGTATCTTAAAGGGGCACACTCATATATGGAATATTCAGAGTTTTATTTTCTGAGTTTTAATTAGACAAGGAAATGTTTAATTTTTAAAGATAAGGGGTTCTTTAATAGGTCTAGACATGGTATGGAACACGAATGTAAGGGGGTGTTGTAACCTTTGACCTGCATCATGGCTGTCTCTTGAAGTCTGATCAGCTTCGGGGGATGGTCATGTAGATAAAGCATTTGTGGTCATTTGGTATACTGGTTTTGAGGTAAATTAATATGTAAGGACTCTAGAAATTGCCACCATAGACATGTTTTTCTAAAAATACATGAGTTTAGATGAAGCCAAACAGTGAGACATTTAGTTAAAATTTGGAAACAAAACAGTTGTTACAGACAGATAAGGGAAAGGGCAGACAGACAGGCCCTCCCTACACTGCTGAGACCTTGAAGGTTTGAGAGCAGAGAGGGGAGTTTCGGAAGGGGCACCAGGACATGGATAACAGAATGGGTAGATAACAGTTACTGAATGGAGACATGAAAGGGGCGCTCCTACATGATAATGTAGAACATAAGAATATTTTACTATTCTTACCTAAGTCATTATTTAGAATAGGTAAGGTTGTTACCTGGCTAGAGCCAGGTATCAAGAGGGGGATGGGTACATTGTGGTCTAGGATAGGATGGGGCCTATTGGATAATAAACTAATTATAAAAATAAAATAAAAATAAAAATAATAATAATTATAGCTAACAAATAGGTATAGAAGTTAAATATATAATCAGATAAAACAAATGAGAAACTGGTGGTTAACCAAACCTGTATGTCCAGGATTTTATGCGTTACAGATGAATTAAAGGAGAAGGTGATTCACTCGACCTGGGGGCATATCGCACTTGGAGGGTGAGACACACTGACACTGCCGAATGATCACAGAGTTAAGGAGAAGAACTGATGCTAATAAAGCTCAGGGGTCAACTCCTTAATGAAGAATTCCCTGACCCCGACCTTTCCTCACTGTGTACGTTCATAGAAGTGAAAGTGTTGCTTGGTCTCTAGCTGATGATGTGTTCTCTGGGAAAGGATGGGGTTTTACAGGACTGCTTGTGGTCCTGAGCTGTCTGTTTAGGATACGATGGGGATGTTACCATCACAGTGCTGCCAGAACCACCACCAGTTCCAACGGACCAGGGATTCAGCCGGCCTCCTCCACCACTTCAAGACCAAGTCCCACACCACCACCTAAGCTCTCCAATCTGGGACAGGTAATAAATGTAAAAGACATCTCAGATAGTGAACAATTGGGGACTGAAACTGGTTATGAGGAAAGGGAGAATATGTGGTTGGCCTGCAAAACAATAAATAGAAAGGACTGTGTCGTATGTGGACATGCCAGACCTATTCTGGCTGCTCACCCATTTGCCCTAAGTAATGGGGAAGGTTGGATGTGCATATTGGAAAGTTTAAGCCAAATTCAACCCTGTGTAAAACTCTGAGTCTTGTGTTCCCAGAAGTCCCTCCCCAGAAGACACCATGGGGGGTTAAGGCATATGGGGGATATTACAGCTGTAACACTGGTACAGGTAGGGGTATAGACTATGGGAGGCTCCCTACTGCTACCTGCATCACCAATGCCACTATTAACTGGAGGTGTTGCTGATGTATGGTGGATGTGTGGACCTGCCAGGCGATTGACCCCATTTTGAAAGTAGATTGTCAGGGCACATGTGCTTTGGCCAGTCTGATAACACCATTGCCTATTATTGAGGTTACAGCTGACCAACTTCTGAGAGCTGCACATGACACAGAGGCTCGGAACCAACCCAGGAGATGGCAGAGCCGTGACGCTCCTTGGTCCGAGGGGACAGATAACGTCCACACCAACCTGTTGGGGGTCCCAATAGGGGTCCCCCCACGAATTCCAGGCATTAAACAGAAATGATGGTCTGTGGCATCTGATGCCCACCATTGGCCCAGCTATTGGTGATACTAAACAAAATGCCTGGATCAATTATCTTTAATATAATCAACAATGATTTGTCAACTACACCCACACTGCACTTAGGGGGATGGCTGAACAATTGGATGCCACCTCTCGAACTGCTAGACAGAATAGGCTAGCACTAGACATGATACTGGCCAACCAGGGAGGTGTATGTAAAATGATTGGAGAACAGTGTTGCACGTTTGTCCCTAACAATACTAGTCCGGATGGGAGCATTTCAAAAAGCTCTGAGTGGGTTGGCAAGGTTATCGGTGGGGATGGAGGGTCTTGCAGGTGTGGAGGAGAGTGGACTGTTCCCCTGGCTGGGTGGTTGGTTTGGTAAGTGCACTACAATGATGGATACTGGCACTACAATGATGGTTACTGGATTTCTGACTCTAGTTGTTGTTTTTCTTATGCTCATGTGCTGTGCTACCTGTATCATACCTTGTTTGAAGAAGTCTGTTACAGATGGGGCAAGGACCTCTGGTATGATGCCGTTGCTTGATGCTCCAGTTGGAGAGGCTGATACGGAATCAAGCTTTCGCAGGAGAGTGGGCCTGACAGAGGAGGACCCTTGGTTTGCTGTAGTAGAGGTTGTCGAATGAATAAAAAGTGATGTTTGTCCTCCCTGTTGTGAAGGTTTGAAGTTCCCGGGTGGCGACGAGCCCACCTGGTACAGGTTGTATAGAGGGATGGACCTGAGGGTTTAACATTTTCTCGTTTTTTGGTTAAAAAATTAGGTAATTGGACTCAACAAGGTTTCGAGGCGGTCCATGGACAATTGGCAGCTACATCCCTGATGGCATTCCAAAATAGAATCGCGGTGGATATGTTGTTGGCTGAACGCGGAGGTGTTTGTGCCATGTTCGGGGAGCAATGTTGTACTTTCATTCCCAATAACACAGCAACTGATGGTAGTCTTACTGTTGCCTTAGAGGGTCTTCGTACACTTAATGAGAAGATGAAGCACCACTCCGGGGTTGACACCTCTATGTGGGACTCTTGGATGGATGCGTTTGGGAAATATAAGATGCTTGTTTCCTCCATACTGGTATCTATATCTGTCTTCACTGCGATACTGGTGCTTTGTGGATGCTGCTGCATTCCATGTATTCGAACGCTGACCACTAGGATCATAACTACTGCTATTGATCCCAACCAGGCAGAGAAGGGACAGATGTTTCCTATGCTTGCCCTGGAGGATGCTGAGCCAGGCTATTGGACTGATGACTAATTAAACGCCATTCATAGCTTTTGTCACGTCTCTTGTGAGACGTGAAGAGGGGGAATAAAACTTTCTCTCTGAGAAAGTTTCCCTGGTTGTTTACTTTTGCTTTTCTTACTTTTACCTAGTTTATGTCACGTCTCTTTGGAGACGTGAAGAGAGGGAAATAAAACTTTCTCTCTGAGAAAGTTTCCCTGGTTGTTTACTTTTGCTTTTCTTACTTTTACCTAGTTTATGTCACGTCTCTTGTGAGACGTGAAGAGAGGGAATCAAAACTTTCTCTCTGAGAAAGTTTCCCTGGTTGTTTACTTTTGCTTTTCTTGCTTTTACCTAGTTTATGTCACGTCTCTTTGGAGACGTGAAGAGAGGGAATCAAAACTTTCTCTCTGAGAAAGTTTCCCTGGTTGTTTACTTTTGCTTTTCTTACTTTTACCTAGTTTATGTCACGTCTCTTGTGAGACGTGAAGAGAGGGAATCAAAACTTTCTCTCTGAGAAAGTTTCCCTGGTTGTTTACTTTTGCTTTTCTTACTTTTACCTAGTTTATGTCACGTCTCTTGTGAGACGTGAAGAGAGGGAATCAAAACTTTCTCTCTGAGAAAGTTTCCCTGGTTGTTTACTTTTGCTTTTCTTACTTTTACCTAGTTTATGTCACGTCTCTTTGGAGACGTGAAGAGAGGGAATCAAAACTTTCTCTCTGAGAAAGTTTCCCTGGTTGTTTACTTTTGCTTTTCTTACTTTTACCTAGTTTATGTCACGTCTCTTTGGAGACGTGAAGAGAGGGAATCAAAACTTTCTCTCTGAGAAAGTTTCCCTGGTTGTTTACTTTTGCTTTTCTTACTTTTACCTAGTTTATGTCACGTCTCTTTGGAGACGTGAAGAGAGGGATTTGTAATAAATACCATTTGAAAATAACACAAGCATATTGCTATTACATTGTTATAACTAACTTCTTTCTAAGCAGGGTTTCTCACACACCCAGAGACAGATGGCTGACACAGGCCTTTTCATAAAGACTGATAAGAAAAGTGGTGCCTGGTACTGCATATCACGAGAAACTGAGACACACACATACCCAAGGACAGAGGGCTGACGTAAACCTTTCATAAACACAGATAAGACAGGAACATCTTCGCACACACAAAAACTCCTCTTCAGTCTGAACATTTTACAGAGACACACAGAAATGTCAAAATAGGAACATCTACGCACACACCTAATCTCCTGTTTTAGCTGAACATTTCTGAAGACAAAGAACTCTACTCAGAGCCAATGGGACAGTGATACTGGCCTGAAGGAGACCTCGCCCAACTCATCAGAACCAACCAGAGGACCAGAACTTCCAGACTCAACCTACTTTCTGTACTGTATAAAATGTATATGCACTCTGTTATCTGGGCTTCTTTCGGATAGTTCCATTTGAGCTTGATGAAAAGGGTCCGTGCACGCTATTTCAGATATCTTTACCTCTGAATAAATTGCATTTAATTAAACCTCATCCACCCTGTCCAGAGTCTCTACTTCGTCTCAGTTCTCCAGTAAACTTGTATTATCAACAGGCTGCAGCCATAAGAAGTTAAACATTCTTGAAAATGCTTTTGTTGAACATGCTTTTGTTTGAGAAGAGCGATCAACAACAACAAACTTTTTCCACCATGACAGGTTTGACACATTCACATCTGAAGGTAAAATTCTGACTTACATTCTGATATCTTGCTCTTATTTCTCCTCCTGAGGGGCCCAGTGATCAAATGAAGTGCCATTTTCTTTCTTTGATAAAATCAATTTTTATAGCCTAACACGAAACATTTTGTAAACCGCTTGTGTCGTGAATTCTGTCTCTATCAACTTTTGACGACGCATTTGACGTAATTACACACACTAAACAATCGTTTATCTAGTCATGGTTGGTTTCATTGCAATCCTCTGGATGTTTGTAACACAGCAATACTTGATGGTTCTTTTTGCGGGGCGTATTGACTAAAAGGAACTGATTTGAAGACAACGAGCAATGACATTGCGCACCAATAATATTAGCGAAGTTTCGTTGATTGACTGTATTTCTGCCCAATGACCACTGATCTTCTTGAAATCTAGCTTGGTAGATAGCCAATGAGCTGAGGTAAACGCCAGTATGTGATGGTTATGGGTTGAACCACCAGCCCTTGTTAGTAAACGCACGCGTAACGAACTTCATTCCACCATTGACGATCAGACTTTTTGCAGACACACGCGTTACGCACAGCAGTATTTTGTGAAGAGTATTTTCAACCATTTCATAGAAAACATCATGGCGAATAAATCAGGAAAAGCGAAGTCAAAATCTAAGTATACAGATTTGCACCAAATTATAGAAGAACTAGATAGGGAAAGTGAGACGAATCTTTGAGTGAGCATAGTTTTGACTCAAAGACTGAAGAGATGTTTCTGCAAGGAGAGGACATAATTCTGGACTGGTAAGTGCTAATGCTGTTGTTTGAAATATAAATACAACATTTTAAAAATAGCATTTTTTTGTTGTTTTTGGGTGTGCAATTTATAGAAATATAATCAGCAATGACATGTGTGATGAAATGTGTAAAGTACACATTGGCTATACATTGTGTGTGTGTATGTATGTATATGTATGACCCATAACCTGTGTTTGTGTTTGTTTGTTTGGGTGGATGTGGGTGGGTGTGTGTGTGTATGTATGTATGTATGTATATATATTCCATGTCAGATATATATATTTTCCATTTTTTATTAAAATGGAATGGAGTAGAACAGCAAACACACACATGGCCACTGCGCCTGCTGCTCCACTCCACCCCATTTCCATATGAAATAGCCATTGGATGCTGTTGGGGGGAGGGCAGGCCCACAACAATGGCCGGAGTTGAATGGAACAGCACTTCACCATAGTGACTGTGTTCCCTTTGCTCTATACAATACATATCTGTTTATTTTACGTGATGAAAGAAGGCTCATACATAACAAATCACAGTAATAGCGACTCCGACTGGGAGCCCCCGGTGCCAATGTGCCCATCCCCCACTGAAGCGGGTTCATCCAGCCGGACCCCTGCTGTCTCCGGCTCCACACCTACCTCCGCCCGGCCATCTAGAGGTGTGAAGACACAAACAAAGAAGCGGAGGAAGGGAAATGTGCAACCTGCTGGGAGAGAGGTAGACGGGCAATGGCACTCTGTGCTGGAGGAGGATATGGAGCCACGTCCTCCAATATTCAGACCAAAAAGGCCACCAGGACCTCATCTGGACATGACCTCAAAATACAGGCCCATGCAACTTTTTCAACTGTTTTTCACCCCGTCAGTTGTTGATTCCCTGGTGTGTAATACAAACAAATATGGGGCTAAGAAGCAAGCAGGAAAGAAAGAGGCATGGAAGCCCATTTCCATGTCAGACCTTTTCTGCTACCTTTCACTGGTCATTTACATGGGGCTAATGAAGTTAAAAACCCTCAAGGATTACTGGAAAACATCCCCACTCTATCAACTGCCTTTCGGGGGGAAAGGTCATGTCCTCTACAAGGTTTCTAAATATCTCACAGGCGCTTCACATCAGTGACACAGAAGATGATGAGGAGAATGACAGGAGGAGAGGCACCGCAAGGTTTGACAGGCTCTGAAAAGTCAAACCTCTCTAAGCCAGCATGGTTGAGGCCTGTAAGACCAATTTTCAGCCCGCCCTGAACTTGTCCATAGATGAGAGGATGGTAGCCTCAAAGGCCAGAATTGGCCTAAAACAATACATGCGTAACAAACCAACCAAATGGGGTTACAAGCTGTTTGTTTTGGCTGATTCTGTGTGTGCATACACATGCAATTGTTTTGTCTATGAGGGGAAGAACACTTGTGCGACCGGTAAGGGACTTAGCTATGACTCTGTAATGGAGTTATTGGATTTCCAACTGCTGGGGAAGGGCTACAAACTTTTTGTGGACAACTTCTACACAAGCCCTACCCTGTTTGCAGACCTGAGGAAGCTGGATGTGTGGGCTTGTGGCACTATTCGGACCAACAGAGTGGGCTTTCCGAAGACAAAGGTAAACGACATGCCTAAGAGGGCTGAGTGGGGGACCATGCGATGGATCCGTGAATATGGCCTGCTGTTTGTGAAGTGGATGGATACCAGAGAGGTGGTCATGTGCTCCACTATCCACAAGTCCTTCAGTGGCGATCACGTCGTCAGGCGTGTGAAGGACGCTACTGGGGCATGGACCACCAAAAATGTCCCCATTCCTGCAGCTATCAAGGACTACAACAAGGGCATGGGAGGTGTAGACCTATCAGACGCACTGATAGGTTACTACAATGTTCTGCACAAGACAAAGAAATGGTACAAGACATTATTTTATCATTTCATTGACATTTCTGTGGTGAATTCCTTCATCGTGCAGAAGGAAATGGCGAAGAGCTGTGGACAGCCCCCCATCTCACAGCTAGCCTTCAGGGAGCTGCTCATCCGGGAGCTTGCTGGCTATAGCGCAAAGTCCACTGCATCACCTTCTGCCCCCTCTACCTCTGCCCCCTCTACCTCTGCCCCCTTTACTCCTGCCACCAGTGTTGTTCACATGCCAAAGTTCATAACTGCAGGCATGAATGTGCCTCAGGGCCAAAAGGGCACAGCATGGAGGCGTCGTTGTGTTCTTTGCCACATGAAGTCCCCCATCACCTGCACCATTTGTTCGGTTTGCCTCTGCAGAAAGAGACTGCTATTGGACATGGCATCAGCAGCAAAATATTGTGTAGAGGACTGAGGGTCTTCCAAAGGGTCTACCCCTGTTTTTTTTAAATATATATTTTTTCAAATATTCTTTTAAAATGTTTATCATTTTTTTTTGTGTTAGAATTGCTTTTTGATATGTTGTATATAGTTATTTGCACTGTTGTATATAGTTATATATCATTTCACCAATTCGGCCACTTGGGTACATTTGGGCAACTTGTGTGGGACACCTTTGTGACTTCATGCTAAATGTCATGTAGCTCACCCATTCCTTAAGTTATCAGTCTAAAACTTTGCACAACTACAGTTGCCCTCGCGTTCTCCATCTAAATTGTCCCCAGCAACCCTAACCCTAACCCTAACCCTAACCCTAACCCTATCTGACTGTTTGGCTATTCTAGTACATGTGAAAGATGATGCTACAACAATAAAAAACAGAAAACGTATGCTCTTTCTTTCTCTTTTCTTCTACCAGATCTATTGTGTTATATTCTCCTACATTCAATTAACATTTCCACAAACTTCAGAATGTCTCCATTCAAATGATACCAAGAATATACATATCCTTGCTTCTGGGCCTGAGCTACAGGCAGTTAGATTAGGGTATGTCTTCAGGTGGAAATTGAGAAGAAGGGATGCAGCCATAAGAAGTTAAGGCATTTCCAATGCCTGTTATCTCACATAATACATTTTATGTTGAATAAACAAATTATCTGTCACCATTTGTAAAATTGGACCAAAACGTCCTGTTTCCATCACAGCTGTCATTATTATATTTTTATGTTGTATGACTTTACTCACATAAAAACTGTGGTTGGAAACATGGTTAGTGTACATACATTTTTCCTCAATAAAGTAGCTATCAGCAAAGTCAAATGCGAGTGTTAGTTCATGAAAAGCATTTGATTTATTATCATTCTTATTTTTGGATAGGCAATCTGCTGGGGGAAGCTGGTTCCACTATTTGGGTGCAAGGACAGAGAAGAGTTTGAACTGGGCTGAGTGGCAGGGCCAAGAGACCAGAGGTGGCAGAACAGAGTGCTTGGGGTGTAGGGTTTTTGCTCCGTAGGCAAGTACCATGTTCTTGTAGTGGATGCGAGCTTCAACTGGAAGCCAGTGGAGTGAGTGGCAGAGCGGGGTGAGATGGGAGAATTTGGGAAGGTTGAACACCAGGCGGGCTGCAGAGTTCTGGACAAGTTGCAGGGGTTTGGTGGCACGCGGGGAGCCCATCCAACAGCGAGTTGCAGTAGTCAAGACAGGAGATGACAAGTGCCTGAATTAGGATCTATGCCACTTCCTGTGTGAGGTAGGCTTGTACTTTACTGATACTGTAGAGCATGAACATGTCACTGCTTTGATATTTGCAAGGAATGACAGGGTGTTGTCCATGGTCACGCCAAGGTTCATTGCAATCTTGAACGGGGACGCCGTGTAGTTATCAACCGTGATTGAAAGGCCTTGGAGGGAGCAGGCCTTCCACGGAAAAAGCCATATCTCAGACTGGCCAATAAAAAGAAAATATTAAGATTGGCAAAAGAACACAGACACCGGACAGAGATATGGCTTTTTCTTTGCACCTCTGCCTAGAAGGCCAGCATCCCAGAGTTGCTCGCCTCTTCACTGTTGATGTTGAGACTGGTGTTTTGTGGGTACTATTTAATGAAGCTGCCAGTTGAGGACTTGTGAGGCGTCTGTTTCTCAAACTAGACACTCTAATGTATTTGTCCTCTTGCTCAGTTGTGCACCGGGGCCTCCCACTCTTTCTATTCTGGTTAGAGCCATTTTGCGTTGTTACGTGAAGGGAGTAGTCACAGTGTTGTCCGAGATCTTCAGTTTCTTGGGAATTTTCCACATGGAATTCCCTTCATTTCTCAGAACAAGTATAGACTGACGAGTTTCAGAAGAAAGTTATTTGTTTCTGGCCATTTTGAGCCTGTAATCAAACCCACAAATGCTGATGCTCCAGATACCCAACTAGTCTAAATAAGGCCAGTTTTATTGCTTCTTTAATCAGAACAACAGTTTTCAGCTGTGCTAACATAATTGCAAAAGGTTTTTCTAATGCTCAATTGCCTTTAAAAATGATTAACTTGGATTAGCTAACACAATGTGCCATTGGAACACAGGAGTGATGCTTGCTGATAATGGGCCTCTGTACGCCTATGTAGATATTTCATAAAAAATCTGCCATTTCCAGCTACAATAGTCATTTACAACATTAACAAGGTCTACACTGTATTTCTGATCAATTTGATGTTATTTTAATGGACCAAAAATTTGCATTCTTTCAAAAACAAGGACATTTCCAACCTTTTGAACGGTAGTGTAAATACCTTGTCTGGTTTTCATGGAGGCACAGTTGGATAGAAATCCACTTCCTATTGTTTGCCCTCCATTGTTTTAAAAGCTCTAGTAACTCTGGTTAGTAACCTGAAGCAACGCTGGAGGAACAAAATTGTCTCCAAGATGAATAATCGTGGTTATTGGTTGCTAGATAACCCCTCATTGTGGCAGTCCTGGCTGACCGAAAGCTCCATTCAAGACCATTCAAGGAACGGTGCTCTGGTTTCTCGATTTAGAAGCTCTTCCACTTACATCCCGATTGAATGTGCATTATCTTTATGTTTTCAAAACAATGCAAAAAAATTAAGAGAAAGACAGCAAGAGAAAAGAGTTGGCATGGTGAGACATATTTCATGAATGGATGCAAAAATACAGTACATTGCACATGAACTAGACAACATAAGTGGTGCATTGTGCTTGAAACTCCATGTGAGCGTGTTCCCTTGAATGAATTTGATTAGATTAATGTGAAATTAATTAAACTGAGAAGAATCTTAATTTCAAATGCATTATACCGCCTGGCTCCTGCTCGGTCTGGTGTGCCACAGGCGATGCTAGGAAGGTAAATGAGGCCTGGTTGTTGGATTATGACTCTGCACATACTTTAAAACAATGACAACTCCAACTGAAATTACAATTAGTGGTGTATGTTTATGGAAAGTAGCAAAGTGTGCACCCTGAGAAGCAGTTGCATATGTATCTTAACCCTCCTGCTGTGTTCTGGTCGAATTGGACCGATTTACAAGTTTTCTCTCTGAAAAATGTAGTTCATTTAATCTGATTGTCATAAGGTTCCATGACTTGGTCCACAAAGGGCATCTGAACACACAACATGTATTTTGATGATTTTCCAAAATGTTGGGTGTTTAAAACTTCTTATGGCTGCAAGGGGCAGTATTGAGTAGCCAGTTAAATCGTGCCCATTTCAAACGGCCTCGTACTCAATTCTTGCTCGTACAATATGCATATTGTTATTACTATTGGATAGAAAACACTCTCTAGTTTCTAAAACCGTTTGAATTATTTCTCTGAGTGAAACAGAACTCATTCTGCAGCACATTTCCTGACCAGGAAGTGGAATGTCAGAAATCGATGCTCTGTTCAACTTCCTGCCTATACATGGGCATGATACGTAAGAGTCTACGTACACTTCATACACCTTCCCCTGGTTGTCAAGAGGCGGTGAGAGAAGAAATTTCGTGTTTATCTTGGTCTGAGGTGGAATTAAAGCTCTTTGTATGACGTGACCGTCCATTTCCTGTTTCTGGAGCGCGCGAAAGGGGACATGGATTTGCCTTCTGTTTAGCTGTCGTTATGGACGACTAACATCTCCGGTTTAGATTTTATTTGATACATGTGACCATATCATCGTAAAGTATGTTTTTTCAATATAGTTTAATCAGATTATTGAAATTTTTTCGGGAGTTTTGCCGTGTTCCGTTCTCTGACTTTGTTGACGTTGGAGAGATCCGTGCCACTTGGCAAGTGCCCATGCTAAATCAAGAGGGAAATTTGCCGTTCCAGATCCAAACAACGACTGTTCTGGACAAAGGACACCGTGTCCAACATTCTGACGGAAGATCACCAAAAGTAAGAAACATTTTATGATGCTATTTCTAATATCTGTCGTGCATGTGAACTGGTCGTCGGCGCCCAAGTGTTTCTGGCTATTGTGGCTACGCTAATATAACACTATATTGTGTTTTCGCTGTAAAACACTTGATAAATCGGAAATATTTTCTGGAATCACAAGATGCCTGTCTTTCAATTGCTGTACACTATGTATTTTTCAGAAATGTTTTATGATGAGTATTTAGTTATTTGGCGTTGGTGTCTGTAATTTTTCTGTCTGCTTTCGGTGCAATTTCTGACTGTAGCTGCAATGTAAACTATGATTTATACCTGAAATATGCACATTTTTCTAACAAAACATATGCTATACAATAAATATGTTATCAGACTGTCATCTGATGAAGTTGTTTCTTGGTTAGTGGCTATTTATATCTTTATTTGGTCGAATTTGTGATAGCTACTGATGGAGTAAAAAACTGATGGAGTAAAAATAGTGGTGTCTTTTGCTAACGTGGTTAGCTAATAGATTTACATATTGTGTCTTCCCTGTAAAACATTTAAAAAATCGGACATGTTGGCTTGATTCACAAGATGTGTACCTTTCATCTGGTGTCTTGGACTTGTTAATGTGTGAAAGTTAAATATTTAAAAAAAATATCTTTTGAATTTCGCGCCCTGCACTTTGAGCTGGCTGTTGTCATAAGTGTACCGACGTCGGGCTTGCACGCCAAACAGGTTAACTTAACTTTTGTACACCTGTGGTGTTCCCCGTCAAAAATGATCGGTCATTAGAAATGAATGGGTGAGACTACAATTAGTGTATAACATTTTGTTCAGGCATATGTCCATTCATCAGATGGACACACTTCCTCTCCCAGACCCCCACAAAAGCATGTGTGTTTGAGCACACACACACACACACACACACACACACACACACACACACACACACACACACACACACACACACACACACACACACACACACACACACACACACACACACACACACACACACACACACACACACCTCACGCCCCTTCCTGGCTTTCATGGCAACCCCCACGGGAACCTGTACCTAATAGAATCTTTCATCCACAGGAACCACACCTGTTGGCATTCTCACAAACAATTGCAACATTGATTCAATAATATATAGAACTTTTCTCGCAGCTCTGGTATATAAAGCTTTTTTGAGGTCTTGCTCACAATTCATTCTGTGGCAGCACAATGACCAAACGATATACAGTATGTGAGGCTCTTGATCATATCTTTGATCATGACACTGGTGAAGAGGAGACAGTCCTTGTTAAACTTTGACACAAAGTAGTCTGTGAAAAATAGCACAATATGCTTCATCTGAGATTTGTTATAGTCAAAATAATCCATACTTATGCTATTCTTTGGTCAAAAACAGGTTGTATGAGCTCAGGTCAATGAGGCCTACAGGCCATAAATAGCAAAAGTTCAAAAAGTGTAATGTACACAAAAACTTAAATTGATAAAATGATCTAACACAACATTAGGTGATAATATATGTATTATTATGGATTCATAATCAGCTATAATGGGGTGGTCATTTTGGACCGGGAACACATAATTAATTAACATGAAATGAACACAACAGGAGGGTTATGTGCTGCTTGCTTGGAATTCCAAGGTCACAAACACATGATGTAGAGTAAGTGGGAGTTAGACTGTAAAACCAAGCAAACTGTTACCCACTTCTATTCCATATGGTCAACATAACAACAATGCAATGCAATTACAACATGTGAAGTGCTTGTATACAGTGCATTAGGAAAGTATTCCGACCCCTTCCTTTTTTCCACATTTTGTTACATTACAGCCCTTTTCTAAAATGGATTAAAAAATAAATAAATCTACACACAATACCCCATAATGACAAAGTGAAAACAGGTTTTTAGAAATGTTTGCAAATGTATAAAAAATTACCTGTTTTTGCTTGGTCATTATGGGGTATTGTGTGTAGATTGATGAGGGGGGGGGGAAATGCTTTAATCCATTTTAGAATAATGCTGTAACATAACAAAATGTGGAAAAAGTCAAGGGGTCTGAATACTTTCCGAATGCATTGTAAATGTGACCGACCAGCTCAAATTGTGTAGCAAAATTTGAAATTGTGTTTATTACATTGGATAATAGTAAAGACTAAAAGGTATATCATACACTACAGTTGAGGAACAATGGGAAAGTAATTCTGTTTTGAATGTTGATAAAAGTCACTTATTAGAAAATGGACTTGAATGTTTACTAGAGAGCCCTTCTTTGTCTACACCCATTCAGCATCTTTCACGCCCTCTTAATCTTTAGTTCCACACATCTCTTTAAGGGTTGATCCGAGCGTTCTGTACTAACAACAGCAGTCAAGCACACAAGCTAACTTGCTAGCTATTTCCAAACACAAATGAGAGAACAGCTCACTGAACATTACTCACCCTAGCAGAGCTGGTTAGGCTGTTATGTTATCCAGAGCATTGGTGACTGCAACTGTGCTGTCAGATTGTCCATTCGTAAATTCAGAGCGTTTCGCTCTCGGAGTGTTCAGAGTGCACACTGGACGCTCTGGTCGATGAGTATGGTTGATACAGATGTTCTGACCTCACAATGGCAGTCAAGCACCCAAGCTAACTGGCTAACATTGACTATCTTGATAGCTACTTCCAGACCAATGAGAGAACACCCCAGTCTGACCATTTTACTTGCCGTTGGTTAGGCTGTTTTCATGTTATGCAGAGCGTTGGTGTTTCTAACTGTGCTGCTGGCAACAATTACATTTTTTGCAGACGTTTAATGACACCGGCCATATTCACCGGGTGTTGAGCATTGGTAAATTAGTCAGTTATTCTGAGCTCTGGCACACTCAGACGAGAGTGCTGTGAAATCGGAGTAGATGGCTAGAATGAATTTACGAACGCACCCGAAATGGTTAGTTGCATCTTGAAGTCTTTTGTTAAGACATTTAGCTAGCTAGCTAATCTAACAATGAACCATAATCCCAAATCATGACATTTCCACCCTGCATAAATCTGCAGGTAACTAAGCAACCAGGTTCAATGTTAGCTAGGTAACATTAGGTTATGGCTAGCCAAGCAAATGGCTGAGATATGAATAACAAGATCATACACGTAACGTTAGCTACCGAGCCATCCAGCTAACATTAGCTAGCTAGAAAGGTAAACAATGAATCATAATCCCAACTCATGACATTACTACCCTGCATGAATTATCAGGTAGCTAACCAACCAGGTTCAATGTTAGCTAGCTAACATTAGGCTACAGCTAGCCAAGCAAAAGGCTCTGTGATACGAATAATAAGATCATACATGTGGCAAACAAGTTTTTTATGAAGGCACATGAAAGTTCTCACATGTTCGAGAAGTAATTTCTTCCAAAAAAGTTGACGTTCAAATGGCTCTCCTGTGAAGTAGTGACCCGCGACATACGCCTAGTTTCCTGAAACGGGTCACAAATAGATTGTAGCCCTGACTTGTACTGTAAATGTGATGATCTTCATCCCATTGCCTTCATCCCATCACCAACTGGTCGATCACAATCGACTGGTCGATCTCCAAGGCATTTCTGTAAAAAGCCCAACAATAAAGCCGTGCGTTCCAAATTGCTTTTATTTGTCTCGCTCTGTTGACAGTAAGTGCCGCTGGTTCAGCTGCCCTGCGCACCAGGTCGGCGAAGTGTTCCAATTTTGAACGATTACATGTGTCTGAAGGTACAAACCTTCCTAGCAGGCCCGGAGAGCCAATCTAGTGCACTACCGCTCTCCAATAGGATGGCTACGATTACCGTATTTGCAGTAACGTAGCAGTTATAAAAGAAAGCTACAGAAAAGTTGATCATGTGAGATTTAAAAACTTTTAAAACCATGACTAGAGAGACTAAATGAATACAACAAACAGCTGCAAACAGCTGCTGTTTTCATGAGTGAGTTTAAGTTCTTACTCAGCACTGTCAACACTTTTTATTCAACACTTTTATAAGCCATAAAATGTGCGTTCTTCCTACTTGCACTGCAAGCAGCACTGCAGTTGTAATGAATGAGAAGGAAAGTGGATCCATAGGATTGCATTGTTATTATTTGCGGGTTGGGTCTTTTTTTATACAGAGGAATATTTCACTTGCTCTGGTCACAGGAGTAACAACATCAATTTGTTTCTGAGGCAGACTCAAGTTTCGCCATCAGCTGGAAGGTGGTGTTCCTTTTTGGCCAGTGACAGTGGAGGGAAGGGAGAGAGGAGGGCCGTGCTCTCTCCCTCCGCTGAGACTGACCATCAGATGCAGGCACCGTCAGCCCAGTAAAATAAAAAGCGAATTATTTAAATGTATGCTCACTTAGCTGTGCCTCACAAGTAATACAACAACTGATCTATTACAGGTGTGATCATGTAGTTTACCTCAAATAATCAAATATATAGATTTTTTAAATGGTCCGAACAAAAAGGCAATTCAAGCAAAGCTAAATTGTGGTGATAATGTATTGGCCTATAGCCTACTGCACAAATCTCATTGCTACAGTGGTATTTTTAACAGGTTAATGTCGCATAGGCTTAAGTTTAAGTAATGTCCAAAAAGGGTTAACAGGAACTAAAATGTTTTTCTTGTTATCAGACAGGGCTGGCTTTTACCAATGGAAGCATTGCCCGATGTACTGTTAGAATTGGAAAGGAGGGAGAGAGAACATGGTGATTAAGAGGGGGTGAGAAAGAAAGAAAGAAAATGGAGGAGACAGCATAAATCTCTGTGTGAGTGTGTACTCTCCTCTATAATGGAAATGGGAAAATGCATTTTCATGATTCATGGCGGCCATTTCCACTTATGCTCTGCAACTCAATAGAATGCCAGACGTCATATTTCTGCAAGTTCAACTCTGGGTGGGGGTGCTCCCGTCTGGTAAACCAACGGATATAGTGTACCACTGACAACCACGTAACCACTGACAACCACAGGCTGTTAGAGGGTCTTAAAGTGAGAAACAGAGATAGGTGTATTTAAGTCCAGGGCCTTGTGCTAATAGTTTGGGTTTAGTGTATCAAAAGTAACTCGCAAGGGCCATCATTTGGTTAGAGCCTGCGCTGAGCTGGAATGTTATTTTACGTCAACGTTGTATTTCATTACATGTTATAGTCTGAATCTATCTTGTGGTCAGCTCCTGTGAGTTGGACTTGGACTCCCTGAGTTGCCACATCAATATAGAGGATGTCTTTTACAGATGAGCCCTGCATACACCAATACACATCAATATGCACTATAGGTTTGGGCGGTACACCATATATACCGTGTACCAGGGTATTTGAAACAGCCACAGGATGGTTTTTCAATACGTCAATACCGTTGAAACTATTTATTTAAATTTTTTTATTACATTTGAATATTTCTAGCTACTTAAGTAAATACCTGCAGACAACTTGTGTAACACATTAGCATATCAAGTTCTTATTTTCACCTATTACATTATTTGACATTATGAACCTTACCGATAGTCTCCAGTCACTTGTTGTTTGTTTACAAGAGCACTATGATGAGACCGGAGCCTTGCGAGTCACTCACTGTTGTACAGCACACGTCAGGGATCTAGTTACATTATGAACATTTTCACAACTACAGTAAATGTTTGCCAGCTAAATATATTTTAACTAAGTATCTAAAATGTGCTAAACTGTCAGCTGTTGTGCATTTGGTTTGCTAACTTAGTAGCTAGTTATTTAGCTAAGTGGTTAGCTTTGTGCAAAAGCTTATCTTGGTAACAGCAGCGAATCCCCTCTTGGATCAAGAGCCTTGATGTCTAATAATTGTTTTGTGCGTGCAGCAAACTCTGAGAAGCATAAAATGTGACCCCCATGTATTTTCGGTCTTATGTTCTAAAATTAGAAATTGTGTTTCTGACATTGAATAAACTTACCAACTCAGAACTTCAAAATGTTATATCATACACTGAAATTGGAGGAACAATGGGAAAGTAATGCTGCTTTGAAAGTTGATAAACTTGTAACTGCATTTTTAAGAAATGGCCCCTGACAGTTTGGGTTCAGTTTTTAACACTTCTTTGTCTACACCCATTCAGCATCATTTACACCCTCTTAAGCCTTAGCCCCACCCATCTCTTTAAGGATTCACATGTGAGGCCATGTGCTAAACAGAGTGAGTAAGGTAGTGTAGTAAACAACCAAATATTTTAAGACTAAAAGCAGTGAAAGTATTAGCCTACAATAAGGGGGAAAATTCAGGTAAAAATATACTTTATCAAGTACTGTATGTATCATCTATTCCTTGTAGAGACGCCACACCACGTGCTTTTGTCACGAGATGGCAGCAGCTTTCCACCAAAGTTGTTGTGTCTTGGGTGGCTTCCTGGTAATACTATTGCATTATCCTTTGCATAGTTGTTGATTATGTTCACAACTCGGCTGCAAGTCCTCATGCTTCAGGTGTAACCTATGCTTGCTTGGGCCGGCTCTCTTTTTGATGCGAGGCATTCAACCATTTTCCTTCAATGACTGTTGGAAAAGAGACAGCCATATTCTGCCGATGCTGAAAGACAAATTCCAGATATATGTTTTTTTACATTATTAGATGAGGTTTACCCAGATACACTTGTCTAAATTGATGGGTCATGTGAAAGAGGCTATAACCACCCCCCAGCCACATTGTCACGTCTACTCCAGCTCCTCCCCTCTGGCGTTCGACGTCGCTGGTTTACTAAGCACCGGTCCTGGGAAACATCATTACGTGCACCTGGCATTCATCATTACGTGCATCTGCGCTTCATCATTAAGCACACCTGGACTCCATTACCTCACTCATTACCTCTCCTTTATCTGGCACTCCCTCAGGTTCTTTCCCCAGGCAGTATTGTTTCTGTTTTACATGTCTAGACACTCCTACGTTGTGTCAGTCCTTGTTATTTGTTATATTAAACTTACCACCTGCCGCTCGACTCCCAGCATCTACATTACAGAATACTGTCTCACAAAATGGAAGCAGCAGGAAATCAGAACATCTCCCAGACAGTCGGTGAGCAGGGATACCTACTTCGTCAACACCACGACTATCTGGCACAACTGGAGACGGCTATGGAAGAGGTTCTTTGCAGTGTTCAACGTCTCGAACATACCCGAGAGGCATTGCCTTCAACTAGCGGAGGATACTCTACCACCAGTCGACCTAGCGAGCCAGCGCACCAGCCCTTTCAGCAACCTGCCCAGGTCAGCAATGCCCATTTGTCCCTCCTGGATAAATATGACGGCACCCCATCTAAATGCCATGGCTTCCTACTACAGTTCTCCCTCTACATACCAGATGGGAGCTCCTACCATCAAGAAGTCCAAGGTTGCCATGGTTATTTCTCTGCTGACTGGGCGGGAGTTGGAATGGGCCACGGCCGTCTGGGAGAGAGGAGAGAAGGAGATAGATTCGTATGAGGGTTTCGCGACTCTGTTCAGAGGAATCTTCGATTATCCACCGGAGGGCAGAGAGGGGGGTGAGCGCCTACTCCAACTACGGCAGGAGGATCAGACTGCTGCAGAGTACGTGCTCACCTTCCGGACAGTAGCCGTGTCCAGTGGATGGAATGAGCTGGCGCTTCATACGCTATTCAGAAGAGGACTGCGTGATGAGGTTCAGACAGAACTGGCCTGTCAAAGACAACCTCTCCTTGGACGCACTCATCGCAATGGATATCCGTTTGGATAACCTTCGTCGGGATCATTTCTCTCCGTCCCTCTGTGAACACTTTGGATCAGAGCCTGAACCCATGGAGGTAGGGGTCACACGCGGAGCGATGCATACGGAGACAGCTTGGGCTCTGTCTCTATTGTGGTCAAGGAAGGCATCAGCTCCAGTGGTGTCTGGTACGTCCCAACTTGGGATCCATGAGAGAAGAGGGACAGTCACTTAATCTTCCACCTCCTGGGGCAGGTGTGAGTATCCCACCATTACTTTCTGCCAAACCCTTTTTGGTATCGCTCGCACTAGTTGACTGTTCCTCATGGACTGTATCCATGAGTGGATTCCGGTTAGTGGATTCCGGTGCCGTGAGGCACTTTATTGACCAGACCCTTGCCTCCTCTCTCAACATCACCTCATACCCGCACTCCTCTCCTTTCCCGGTTCATGCCCTCGATAATCGGCCATTAAGTTCCGGGACCTTCACACACATCACCAAACCACTAACCCTCACCGTGGATTCCATCCACCAGGAAAACATTTGGTTCTTTATCACCAGTGCACCAGCTCACAAGATGCCACAACCCCACCATCTCATGTTCGAGGATGAAAATCACAGACTGGGCACCCGAATGCCAGAGGACCTGCTACCCCGTCCCCTGTGGTTCTACGTCGGCTGAGAGTCCTGTGGTTGCCCTTCAGCCCGACATCCCGGAGGTATACCAGAACCTGCGGGAGGTATTTTCCAAAACCTGCGTCACCTGTTTCCTTCCTCATCGTCCATGGGACTGTGCCATCGACCTGCTTGCAGGTGGCTGAAACCCAGTCCATGGAGGATTACAGGTTTCAACCACACATCCACTTCTCCTGCGTCGGCAGGTTTCTTCTTCGGGGCCAAGAAGGAAGGAGTGTAATGCCCCTGTATTGATTACAGAGGACTCAATGAAATCACCACCAATGAAGTACCGTTACCCTTTCCCGTTGGTGCCGGGAGCCATCAAACAACTCCCCAGGGCCTGGTTCTTTACCAAATTGGACCTGCGGAGTGCATACAATGTCATCCGCATCCGGGAGGGGGATGAATGGAGGACAGCTTTTAGCACGATGTCTGGTCACTACGACTACTTGGTGATGCCATTTTGCTTAGCCAATGCTCCATCAGTGTTCCAGGCATTCGTCAACGAGGTGTTCCAGGACATGGTCGGATGCCAGGTGGTTGTGTATATCGACGCCATCCTGGTCTACTCGGCTACCTTGGAGGATCACATCGCTCACGTCCAAGTAGTCTGGAACTCCTCCAGGCTAACCATCTGTTTATCAAGGCAGAGAAGTGCCAGTTTCGTCAGGAGACTGTCTCCTTCCTTGGCTACCAAGTCAGCCTGCAAGGAGTAAAGATGGTCGTCAAGAAGATAGATGCGGTCAGGACATGACCAGTCCCAACCACCATAAAGGGGTTCCAACGGTTTTTGGGGTTTGCCAACTTCTACCTCTGTTTCATCATGAACTTCAGCTCTATTTCCACTTCTCTCACCTCAAGGGTGGTCCCCGTAGGTTGGTATGGAGTCTTTGTAGGTTGGTGTGGAGTCAAATTTTTACACCTGGGATTTTACATTTAATTGTTAGCATTGCTAACTTTTTTGATTTAAAGATGCTAAATAGCACCCCTTGTGTTCAAGCCGGTATTATTACCAAATATCCCAGGATGGCACAAGGTCGGTATGAAGGTATGACAATCAATATACACAGCAATAGGCTACATGGGCGCATGCACACACAGACAGGCACGCACACATAAACACAGACAGGCACACACAAAATGTTTGCCTCTCCTTATTATCCGTCTCTGAAAACATTTCAAATGTTCTTCTGCAGGTCCTGCGCCACGGTCCTGAATACGTTGAAATATAAGGTTAATTACTAGTGTAACGCAATCACCGGGTTTATGATGATCATTTGCATATTTCATCAAAGTTTAGCGACTCTCATTAGACGGTATAATGAGGCTTGCATGACACTTTCGAAAACTTCTGTGTTTAAGTTGTGATAGATGCCTATTAAAATCAAACCAAGGGGTTCCAGTGGTATCCAGCCATTAGTATTTGTGTCTGCTTGGTTGGTGTCTAATTGAGCCGTGATTGGTCCTGCAGGGCAGAGAGTACAGGGTAGGTTAGCCTTTAATTTGCTCATTCCATCAAATGTAGAGGAACATAAATCATAGTTAAGTCTAAAAGTGTTAAATCTGTGATGACTTGTCTGAATCGGGGAGAGGTTCTGAGTGGAGACTTTCATTTAACTTTTACCGCCTCTCAACCCCGGATCCGGGATCACCCCCCACCCCCCCCACACTGATTAGCATCGCTAGCATAGCGTCACAATTAACTTCTTGAGAATACAGGGGGTGCTATTTTCCCATTAGCATAATTTGCTCAACAGATTAAACTGCCTCTTATTCAATTATTGCTCTTACTACATGCATATAAATAATACCATTGGAAAGAAAACAATCTCTAGTTTCTAAAACCGTTTCAATTTTGTCTCTGAGTGATACAGAAGTCATTTCACAGCACTTTCCATGACCAAGAACATAAAATCAAGATGTGTTATGCTGGCTTCAAAGCTCTGCCTATATATGGTCGTGCCCCCTATGACCCGAAACACACCTCATTCGCCTTCCTCTGGGTGTCAAGAAGACGTCAGAGGAGAAATTCTTTGTTTATCTGGTACTGACGTGAAATAAGACCTATTTCTTTGGCGTGACCGACAACTTCCGGTTTGCTGATTCGCACGAGTTGGAGCTGCGATTGTGTACTGTTTTGCTGGCGTTATGGATGAAAACTATCTCCGTGTCGAATTTTGTTTGATACATGTGACCATATCATCGTAATGTATGTTTTTTCAATATAGTTTAATCAGATTATTTGAATTTTTTTGGGAGTTTTGCGGTGTTCCGTTGTCACAATTTATTTACATTTGAGAGATCTGTGCCACTCGACCGGTACCTGTGCTAAATGGAGTGGGAAAGGAAGATTTCTGAACGGAACCAACGACTCATCTTGACAAAGGACACTTTGATCAACATTCTGATGAAAGATCAGCCATAGTAAGACCCAATTTACGATGTTATATCATATCTGTTGTGCATGTGAACTGACCGTGGGCGCCTAGCCGAATCTGCCTTGTATAGCTATGCTAATTTAGCGCTACATTTTGTTTTCGTTATAAAACATTTAATAAATCTGAAATATTGTTTGGATTCACCAGATGTTGGGCTTTCAATATCTGTACGCTGTGTATTTTTCTGAAATGTTTTAAGATGAGTAATTCGTTATATGACGTTGGTCTCTGTAATTGTTCTGGCTGGGTCAGCACTATTTCAGATTGCAGCTGCAATGTAGAACTGTGATTTATACCTGAAAAATGCACATTTTTCCCCAAAAAAACTATGCTATACCATAAATATGTTATCAGACTGTCATATTATGAAGTTGTTTCTTGGTTAGTGGCTATATATATTTTTATCTAGTCGAATTAGTGATAGCTACTGACGCAGGAAAAAGCTGTTGGGAGTAAAAAAATCGTGTCCTTTGCTAACGTGGTTAGCTAATAGATTTACATATTGTGTCTTCCCTGTAAAACATTTTAAAAATCTGAAATGGTGGCTTTATTCACAAGATCTGTATCTTTCATTAGGTGGCTTGGACTTGTGATTTAATGATATTTAGATGCTACTATTTAATTGTGACGCTATGCTAGCGATGCTAATCAGTGTGGGGGGGGTGGGGGGTGATCCCGGATCCGGGGTTGAGGCTCGTTAGAGGTTAAATAGTAGCATCTAAATATCATTAAATCACAAGTCCAAGACACCAAATGAAAGATACAGATCTTGTGAATAAAGCCACCATTTCAGATTTTTAAAATGTTTTACAGGGAAGACAAAATATGTAAATCTATTAGCTAACCACGTTAGCAAAAGACAGCACTTTCCTAACTCCATCAGTTTCTTACTCCATCAGGTGCTATCACCAATTCGGCCAAATAAAGATATTGATAGCCACTAACCAAGAAAAAACCTCATCAGATGACAGTCTGATAACATATTTATTGTATAGGATAGGTTTTGTTAGAAAAATGTGCATATTTCAGGTATAAATCCTAGTTTACAATTGCACCCACCATCACAACTCGACTAGAATAAATACACAGAGCAACGTGTATTACCTAATTACTAATCATAAAACATTTCTTAAAAATACACAACTCACAGCAATGGAAAGACACAGATCTTGTGAATTCAGACAATATTTCAGATGTTCTAAGTGTTTTACAGCGAAAACACAATAAATCGTTATATTAGCATACCACATATGCAAACGTTACCCGACCATTGATTCAAGCCAAAGAGAGCGATATCGTTATCATCGCCAAAATATATTAATTTTTTCACTAACCTTCTCAGAATTCTTCCGATGACACTCCTGTAACATCATATTACAACATACATATAGAGTTTGTTCGAAAATGTGCATATTTAGCCACAAACAACCGTGGTTATACAATGACAATACTAGCAAAACTAGCCTGAAAATGTCGGACGCCATCTTTCACAGTGATCTTGTCTCATGGATAACTATTCATAAACTTGACTAAAAAAATATAAGTTGGACAGCTATCGAAAGACAAATTAGTTCTTAATGCAATCGCTGAATTACATTTCTAAAATTATCCTTACTGTGCAATACAGGGTTCGCCAAGCGAAGCTATACCAAACAAAATGGCGGAATATGCGTTTAAAATTTTTCGACAGAACAACGATTTATCATCTTAAATATTTCTTACTATGAGGTGATCTTCCATCAGAATCTTGGGCAATGTATCCTTTCTTGGGTCTAATCTTCTTTTGGTCGAAAGATGTCCTCTGTCCGTCGAAATGCCCACTAACGTTCGACCGGGACCCCGAAACGTGCCCAGCTCTTGGATGGGCGTCACATAGAACTGCCTCAAAAAGGCACTAAACGGATATAAATTGCTATAAAACGGTTTAAATTAACTACCTTATGATGTTTTTAACACCAATAACGAGTAAAAACATGACCGGCGATATATAAGTGGCTAAACAACAGCTTGGAAAGAGAGGAGGTCCAACGTCCATCCTGCGTCAGGCGCAGGGAGCAAAGGGACGGTACATCCGGTCTTTGCCGTTTTATACAGGCACTGATTGCGCAATCGACTCCATTCAAATTGTCACCACTTACTGACATCTAGAGGAAGGCGTGGGCAGTGTTTGTATCCTCATAGGATTTACAGGGACTTTAAAACTGATCTGGAACCAGAGGCCAAGATAGCTGAAATCTCACACACTGGGAGGAAAAGTGCTGTAGAATGAGTTCTGTTTCACTCAGAGACATAATTCAAACGGCTATAGAAACTAGAGAGTGTTTTCTATCCAATAATAACAATAATATGCATATTGTACGAGCAAGAATTGAGTACTAGGCAGTTTAATCTGGAGAGCAAATTATGCTAATGCGAAACAGCACCCCCTATAGTGGCAAGAAGTTAATATGGTCAAATCTCATTATTTTCGATTATTCAACTCTTTCTCTCTTTCCTCTCTGTTGCCGGTCTTGTACGATGAGCTCTAGAATGTCCTCTAAAAACGTATTTTTTTTACATCAATGTTGAATTTGCAAATGGCTAAATGTAACATTACTTTCCATTCCTATGTACCCTGCATTCTGCGTTCTTTATGTGAACCAGCTAGTGGTACTCTACTAGTTGAGGGTGCAGATGTAAGTTATGCATCTAATCATTCAAACATTCCATTCTCTCATTTACCAATGTCATTCCTGTATATGAAACCTGTCTCCGTTTTTTTATACCTTCTCACTCTCTTTTTCCCCTCTCTACCCCTGTCGTCTCCTCTCCCTTTCAACTCTCAACATTTCTACGAGTTTTTAACCCTGCCCTTTCTTTTGCCTGTCTTTATGAGAACTCTCCAAAGCCTGACATAACTTTTAGTCCGTCACTGGAAAGTTCCTGGGCCTTGACTGTGAAAAGGAAATTAATTCTCAGTTTCTCAGTTGTGTGATCAGAACCATAGACAATCACACAGGAGGTAAAAGAGACAACGGCAACCATTTTAATTGCTGTTCCAAGGTTGTTGATGAAAAGGAGAAGTCAGACCAGTCTTCTCATATACACTACATGACCAAAAGTATGTAGACACCTGCTCGTTGAACATCTCATTCCAAAATCATAGCCATTAATATGAAGTTGGTCCACTCTTCTGGGAAGGCTTTCCACTAGATGTTGGAACATTGCTGTGGGGTCTTGCTTCCATTCAGCCAAAAAGGCATTAATGAGGTTGGGCACTGATGTTGAGCGATTAGTCTGGTTCGCAGTCGGCATTCCAATTCATCGCAAAGGTTTTTCGATGGGGTTGAAGTCTGGGCTCTGTGCAGGCCAGTCAAGCTCTTCCACACCAATCTCAAGAAAACATTTCTGTATGGACCTCACTTTGTGCACGGGGGAACTGTCATGCTGAAACAGGAAAGGGCCTTCCCCAACTGTTGCCGCAAAGTTGGAAGCGCAAAATCATCTCAATGTCATTGTATGATGTAGCGTTAAGATTTCCCTTTACTGAAACGAAGGGGCCTAGCTCAAACACCGAAAAACAGCCCCAGACCATTATTCCTCCTCCACCAAACTTTACACTTGGCACTATGCATTGGGGCAGGTACTGTAGTGTCATAACTGAAGGATCAGGCTACAGGGTAGTCCGCTCTACAGCGTGCTCTCTCTCAAAGGGGGAAAGCAGGAAGTCGACTGTTTTATAGTCGGTCATAGAATACGCTGCCCCTATGCTCTGTAGTGTTCAAGATTGGAATGTAAAATGTGGAACACAGAGAGGCCCTTGGACATCAAAAGTTTGAATAATTAAACAATGTATCTACTTTTGAGAATGTGGGAATTGTCCGTGGACACTTAACTTGGAAATAGGGGGAGCCCTTTTCACTTCTGGATAAAATTGTGCCCAATTTAAACGGCCTCGTACTCTGACCTAGATCATATGATATGCATATTATTATTACTATTGGATAGAAAACACTCAAATTATATCTGTGAGTCAAACAGAACTCATTTGGCAGGCAAACTTCCAAACAGGAAGTGAAAATTCTGAAATGGGTCTCTGTGAAAGGCATCGCCTATTCAATTGCCTTGTATTTATGGATCTGTATGCACTTCATACGCCTTCCACTAGATGTCAACAGGGAGTAGAAAGTGGAATGAAGTGTCTAGCCTTCTCTGGGACCGGATGAGAGTCGTTGGAGTGGTCAGAGGTCAGCCATATTGGCAGTATTCGGCTACGCACTTAGGTTTGTCATATCGTTGTCTGCAATGCGTTAGGTAGACACGAAGAAATGCTCCGTCTGGGAAGTTATTGGATATATTTGTGGAAAACATCCTAAAGATGGATTCTCAACTGACTTTGACCAGTTTATTCGACTTTTATTATCACTTTTTGAATTTTTCGTTCATGCGTAAAATCTTCATGGACACGTGAGCTACACCATGCTAGCCAAAGTTGCTAATTCGACAGAAGAAATTGACATTCTAAAACAAAACAACGATTTATTGTGGAACTAGGATTCCTGGCACTACATTCTGATGAAAGTTCATCAAAGGTAAGGGAATATTTATGATGTTATTTCGTATTTTTGTGGACTCTTTGGACTCCAACATGGCGGAGAATGGCTGAGCGCTGTCTCAGATTATTGCATGCTGTGCTTTTTACTAAAGTTATTTTTTTTAAATCTAACACAGCGGTTGCATTAAGAACCAGTGTATCTTTAATTATATGTGCAACATGTATTTTTCAGCAAAGTTTATGATGAGTTTTTCTGTTAGATTACGTGGCTGTCTAAAATTTCTCCGGACATTTTGGTGCCATTTGTGACCATGGCGGCAATGTAACACCCCGATTTGTAGCTATAAATATGCACATATGCACACAAACATAAATGTATTGTTTAACTTCTACTTGGTCACAATCCCGGATCCGGGAGCACCCCCATCAGTAAAAAAGCTGACTAGCATAGCCTAGCATAGCGTCACAAGTAAATACTAGCATCTAAATATCATTAAATCACAAGTCCAAGACACCAGATGAAAGATACACATCTTGTGAATCCAGCCATCATTTCTGATTTTTAAAATGTTTTACAGGGAAGACACAATATGTATTTCTATTAGCTAACCACGATAGCAAAAGACACAACTTTTTTTTCCCACCATTTTTTTCCTGCATAGGTAGCTATCACAATTTCGACCAAATAAAGATATAAATAGTCACTAACCAAGAAACAACTTCATCAGATGACAGTCTGATAACATATTTATTGTATAGCATATGTTTTGTTAGAAGAATTTGCATATTTCAGGTATAAATCATAGTTTTACATTGCAGCCACCATCACAACTCTCACCAAAGCAACTAGAATAACTACAGAGACCAACGTGAATTACCTAAATACTCATCATAAAACATTTATGAAAAATACACAGCATACAGCAAATGAAAGACAAAGATCTTGTGAATCCAGCCAATATTTCAGATTTATTAAGTGTTTTACAGCGAAAACACAATATAGCATTATATTAGCTTACTACAATAGCCAACCACACAACAGCATTGATTCAAGCCAACAATAGCGATAACGAATAAACCAGCAAAAGATATTAATTTTTTCACTAACCTTCTCAAACTTCTTCAGATGACAGTCCTATAACATCATATTACACAATACATATAGAGTTTGTTCGAAAATGTGCATATTTTGCGGCACAAATCGTGGTTATACAATGAGAATAGTAGCCAAGCTGCCAGCAATATGTCGGGAGAAATCTTGGGAGAGGCACCTAATCTAATCAGTAACTAATCATAAACTTGACTAAAAAATACAGGTTGGACAGCAAATGAAAGATACATTAGTTCTTAATGCAACCGCTGTCTTAGATTTTTTTAATTAACGTTACTACGACATACAGCGTGCGTTAAAGCGAGACCGCACCGAAATTAATGGCGGAACAGTAGTTTTACATTTTTCAACAGAACAACGAATTAAAATCATAAATACTTCTTACTTTTTGATGAGCTCCCATCAGAATCTTGGGCAAGTTGTCCTTTGTCCAGAGGAATCGTTGCTCGGTTGTAGATTGTCGCCTTCAACTTTGGAATTAGCAGTAAACATTAGCCATGTGGCGAAGACGTGTCCAACTCACTATAACGCAGCACTAAGAAATATCCGAAAATCGCAATATACTGATATAAACTGATATAACTCGGTTTAAAATAACAACATTATGATGTCTTTAACACCTATATCGAATAAAATCAGAGCCGGATATATCTAAGGCCTATAACGGGAGCTTTCCAGAACGCAATCCTGAGGTCTGTCTTGCGTCATGGCGAATGGTGAAAAGACTGGACCCCACGTTCCCAGACCCTTTATATGGCCTCAGATCTGCCTAGCAACTCCATTCCAATTCCCACTATTTGCTGACATCTAGGGGAAGGCGTATGCAGTGCATCTCGACCAATAGAAGACAAGCAAATTAATAAACTGACCTCAGAACAGCCTGCCTGATTTCAGATTTCTCACTTCCTCACAGGAAAATTGCTCCAACTTGAGTTCTGTTTTACTCACAGATATAATTCAAACGGTTTTAGAAACTAGAGAGTGTTTTCTATCCAATAGTAATAGTAATATGCATATTGTACGAGCAAGAATTGAGTACGAGGCAGTTTAATTTGGGAACGAAATTTTTACAAAGTGAAAACAGCACCCCCTATTGAGAAAAGGATAACATGATGTCATAAGACTGTCATCTGATGAAGTTGTTCAAAGGTTAGTGATTAATTTTATCTCTATTTGTGGGATTTGTGAAAGCTATCTTTGCGGTGAAAAAATGGCGTTGTGTGTTGGGCTATTGTGGTGAGCTAACATAAATATATGTTGTATTTTCATGAAATCACAATATAATTTTCATGAAATCACAAGTCCAATACAGCAAATGAAAGATAAACATCTTGTGAATCCAGCCATCATTTCCGATCTTTTTAATGTTTTACAGCAAAAACACAATATGTATTTCTATTAGCTCACCAGAATAGCCAAACACACAACCGCATATTTTCACCATGTTTCCACCGCATAGGTAGCTTTCACAAAACCGACAAAATAGAGGTAAAATTAATCACTAACCTTGAACAACTTCATTAGATGACAGTCTTATAACATGTTATACAATACATTTATGTTTTGTTCGAAAATGTGCATATTTGAGGTATAAATCATAGTTTTACATTGTAGCCACCATCAAAAATAGCACCAAAGCAGCCAGAATAATTATAGAGAGCAACGTGAAATACATAAATACTCATCATAAAACATTTATGAAAAATACATGGTGTACAGCAAATGAAAGATAAACATCTTGTGAATCCAGCCTATATTTCCGATTTTTTAAGTGTTTTACAGCGAAAACACAATATAGAATTATATTAGCTTACCACAATAGCCAAACACACAAAGGCATTTATTCACCGCAAAGGTAGCTTTCGCAAAAACCAGCAATAGATATAAAATTAATCACTAACCTTTGGACAACTTCATCAGATGACAGTCTTATAACATCATGTTATACAATACATTTATGTTTTGTTCGAAAATGTGCATATTTAGAGCTGCAAATCGTGGTTATACATTGTGAATACGTAGCAACATTTCCCCCAGAATGTCCGGAGATATTTTGGACACTCACCTAATCTGACCAAAGAACTCATCATAAACTTTACATAAAAATACTTGTTGTATGGCAAATGAAAGATACACTGGTTCTTAATGCAACCGCTGTGTTAGATTTTTAAAAATAACTTTACCACAACATACAGCTTGGGTTATTGTGAGATAGCGCTCACCAACACGGCGGAGAATAGGCATCAACATATTACACAGAAATACGAAATAACATCATAAATGTTTTCTTACTTTTGCTGAGCTTCCATCAGAATGTTGTACAAGGAGTCCTATTTCCAGAATAAATCATTGTTTGGTTTTAGAATGTCCATTTCTTCTGTCGAATTAGCAACCTTGGCTAGCATTGTGGCGCGAACATTCCCATCCTCTCTTGGCGCAAAGAACGGAAAATTCCAAAAGTCCCATTATTAAACGTTGAATAAACTGATAAAACTCGGTTGAAAAAACCTACTTTATGATGTTTTTCTCATATGTATCAAATAAAATCAGAGCCGGAGATATTCGGCGTGTATACCGAACGCTTTTCAGAAGACAATGTCGAGCTCCCCCGCGCGCCGTCGAAGACAAAGAAAATACCGGACCTGTCACTCCAAAAGCTCTTATTCGGCCTCCGATCAAGCTAGACACCCCATTCAACCTTCCACTGCCTGTTGACATCTAGTGGAAGGCGTATGAAGTGCATACATATCGATAAATAAAAGCAAGTTGAATAGGCAGGCCCTGAAACAGAGCCTCGTTTTCAGATTTTTCACTTCTTGTATGGAAGTTTGCTGCCAAATGAGTTCTGTTTTACTCACAGAGATAATTCAAACAGTTTTAGAAACTTCTGAGTGTTTTCTATCCAATAGTAATAATAATATGCATATTGTATGATCTAGAACAGAGTACGAGGCCGTTTAATTTGGGCATGATTTTTTCCAAAGTGAAAACAGCGCCCCCCTATTGACAAGAAGTTAACCTTTTCTCAATAGGGGGTGCTGTTTGCACTTTGTAAAAATTTCGTTCCCAAATTAAACTGCCTCGTACTCAATTCTTGCTCGTACAATATGCATATTATTATTACTATTGGATAGAAAACACTCTCTAGTTTCTAAAACCGTTTGAATTATATCTGTGAGTAAAACAGAACTCGAGTTGGAGCAATCTTCCTGTCAGCAAGTGAGAAATCTGAAATCAGCTAGGCTGTTCTGAGGTCGGTTTATTAATTTGCATGTCTTCTATTGGTTGAGATGCACTGCATACGCCTTCCCCTGGATGTCAGCAAATAGTGAGAATTGGAATGGAGTTGCTAGGCAGATCTGAGGCCATATAAATGGACTGGCAACGTGGGGTCCTCTCTTTCCTTCATTCGCCATGACGCAAGACAGACCTCAGGATATAGACCTTAGATATATCCGGCTCTGATTTTATTCGATATAGGTGTTAAAGACATCATAATGTTGTTATTTTAAACCGAGTTATATCAGTTTATATCAGTATATTGCGATTTTCGGATATTTATTTGTGCTGCGTTCTAGTGAGTTGGGCACGTCTGGGCCACATGGCTAATGTTTACTGCTAATTCCAAAGTTGAAGGCGACAATCTACAACCGAGCAACGATTCTTTTGGACAAAGGACAACTTGCCCAAGATTCTGATGGGAGCTCATCAAAAAGTAAGAACTATTTATGATGTTAATTCGTTGTTCTGTTGAAAAATGTAAAACTCATATTCCGCCATTAATTTCGGTGCAGTCTCGCTTTAACGCACGCTGTATGTCGTAGTAACGTTAATTTTAAAAATCTAACACAGCGATTGCATTAAGAACTAATGTATCTTTCATTTGCTGTCCAACCTGTATTTTTAGTCAAGTTTATGATTAGTTACTGATTAGATTAGGTGCCTCTCCCAAGATTTCTCCCGACATATTGTTGGCAGCTTGGCTACTATTCTCATTGTATAACCACGATTTGTGCCGCAAAATATGCACATTTTCGAACAAACTCTATATGTATTGTGTAATATGATGTTATAGGACTGTCATCTGAAGAAGTTTGAGAAGGTTAGTGAAAAAATTAATATCTTTTGCTGGTTTATTCGTTATCGCTATTGTTGGCTTGAATCAATGCTGTTGTGTGGTTGGCTATTGTAGTAAGCTAATATAATGCTATATTGTGTTTTCGCTGTAAAACACTTAAAAAATCGGAAATATTGGCTGGATTCACAAGATCTTTGTCTTTCATTTGCTGTACGCTGTGTATTTTTCATAAATGTTTTATGATGAGTATTTAGGTAATTCACGTTGGTCTCTGTAGTTATTCTAGTTGCTTTGGTGAGAGTTGTGATGGTGGCTGCAATGGTAAACTATGATTTATACCTGAAATATGCACATTTTTCTAACAAAACATATGCTATACAATAAATATGTTATCAGACTGTCATCTGATGAAGTTGTTTCTTGGTTAGTGGCTATTTATATCTTTATTTGGTCGAAATTGTGATAGCTACCTATGCAGGAAAAAAATGGTGGGAAAAAAAAGTTGTGTCTTTTGCTATCGTGGTTAGCTAATAGAAATACATATTGTGTCTTCCCTGTAAAACATTTTAAAAATCAGAAATGATGGCTGGATTCACAAGATGTGTATCTTTCATCTGGTGTCTTGGACTTGTGATTTAATGATATTTAGATGCTAGTATTTACTTGTGACGCTATGCTAGGCTATGCTAGTCAGCTTTTTTACTGATGGGGGTGCTCCCGGATCCGGGATTGTGATGAAGTAGAAGTTAAACTCTAAGACTATAGATCACTAAAGAATAAGAGCAAATTCTAAACGTATAATTACTAGTCTGCAGCTGGAAATTACGTAAATCTAGTACGAGAATACCGACAACCGGGGAAGCGTCTATTCTATGCAACGACCATCTATAGGCCTGACGTATCTATTACAACAGACACTATCCAGAGCTGCAGAGAAAGCTACAACCACAAAGGACATTGGGACTTCTGAGGAAGTTAACCAGAGACTCTCTGATGAACTGACTCTCCAGCAGATGGACAGGCGATTCCAACACGGAAGACAACAACGACATATGGGCGTAAATATGTATATACATTGCAATTATTCTCGAATGAGCGGTCATTCATGTGCAAAGGATTAGCATTTCAATTAATATAATTATCAACTGTGTGTAGTGAATCCATTTTGTCTTTCCCGCTCTTTCTCAGTCCCGACCCCTTTCCTTTGTCTACAAAACCATCATATCAACTTCGTCCACTAGGGACTTTTTCTTTGTATCATGTAGTAACCCAAATATATACTGTTTGTTTGTTATGTAATTATGTGTGATTATTTAGTTAGTAAATAAATATTTAAGCCAATTTGTATTTGAATGATTCTTGATTTAGGCTAGGGTTCGTGCAGATATCCAAGGGTTTGCGACGTTCAGTAATGAGAACTGATGAGGTAATAATAATAATACATTATTGAGAATTGAGAGTTATTATTGAGAGTTATATTCGGGAAATTGACACTCTATCAACCAGAAATAGAGATAAAATGAATCACTAACCTTTGAACATCTTCATCAGATGACACTCATATGACATCATGTTACACAATACATTTATGTTTTGTTCGATAATGTGCATATTTATATCCACAAATCTTTTTTTACATTGGCGCCATGTTCAGAAATGCCTCCAAAATATCCGGAGTAATTACAGAGAGCCACGTCAAATAACAGAAATACTCATCATAAACTTTGATGAAAGATACATGTTTTACATATAATTAAAGATACACTTCTTCCTAATGCAACCGCTGTGTCAGATTTAAAAAAAAACTGTACGTAAAAAGCACACCATGCAATAATCTGAGACGGCGCTCAGATTTAACAACATTTCTCCGCCATGTTGGAGTCAACAGAAATATGAAATTACATCATAAATATTCCCTTACCTTTGATTATCTTCATCAGAATGCAATGCCAGGAATCCTAGTTCCACAATAAATCGTTGTTTTGTTCGATAATGTCCATTACTTATGTCCAATTAGCTAATTTTGCTAGCATGTGTAGTACACGTGTCCAAACGCTCGCGCAGATGCAGGCAAACGTCGGACGAAAACTTCAAAAAGTTATATTCCAGGTCGAATAAACTGGTCAAACTTAGTAGAGAATCAATCTTCAGGATGTTGTTATCATTTATATCCAATAAGGTTCCAACCGGAGAATTCTTTTCAGTCTCTATAAGTAATGGAACGCAAGATGATATAAGGAGGAAAGCGCGTGACCAAGAACTGGCAATCTGCCAGACCACTGACTCATTCCCCTCCCATCCGGTCCCACAACACAGCATAAGCTTCATTCCACGTTCTACTGACTGTTGACATCTAGTGGAAGGTGTATGAAGTGCAAACAGATCCATATATTACAGGGAATTGAATAGGCGATGACTTTAACAACGACCACTCTCAGAATTTTCACTTCCTGTTTGGATTTTTTCTCAGGTTTTTGCCTGCCATATGAGTTCTGTTATACTCACAGACATCATTCAAACAGTTTTAGAAACGTCAGAGTGTTTTATATCCATTAGTAATAATAATATGCATATATTAGTATCTGGGACAGAGTAGGAGGCAGTTCACTATGGGCACGCAATTCATCCAAAAGTGAAAATGCTGCCCCCTATATCAAAGAAGTTAACTAGGCAACTCAGTTAAGGACAAATTCTTATTTATAATGACGGCCTACCCCGGACGACGCTGGGCCAACCGGACAGTTGCTGGATCGAATCCCTGAGCTGACAAGGTAAACATCTGTCGTTCTGTCCCTGAGCAAGGCAGTTAACCCACTGTTCCCCGGGCGTGGATGTCAATTAACCTGTTTGGCGTGCAAGCCCGACGTCGGTACACTTATGACAACAGCCACTTCAAGTGCAGGGCGCGAAATTCAAAATATATATTTTTTAAATATTTAACTTTCACACATTAACAAGTCCAATACAGCATATGAAAGGTACACATCTCGTGAATCCAGCCAACATGTCCGATTTTTTAAATGTTTTACAGGGAAGACAAAATATGTAAATCTATTAGCTAACCACGTTAGCAAAAGACTCCACTTTTATTACTCCATCAGTTTTTTAGTCCATCAGTAGCTATCACAAATTCGGCCAAATAAAGATATAAATAGCCACTAACCAAGAAACAACCTCATCAGATGACAGTCTGATAACATATTTATTGTATAGCATATGTTTTTTTCGAAAAATGTGCATATTTCAGGTATAAATCATAGTTTACATTGCAGCTACATTCAGAAATTGCACCGAAAGCAGCCATAATATTTACAGACACCAACGTCAAATACCTAATTACTCATCATAAAACATTTCTGAAAAATACATAGTGTACAGCAAATGAAAGACAGGCATCTTGTGATGCCAGACAATATTTCCGATTTATTAAGTGTTTTACAGCGAAAACAAAATGTAGCGTTATATTAGCTTAGCACAATAGCCAGAAACACTTGGGCGCCGGCGACTACGACAGATATATGAAACAACATCATAAAATGGGTCTTACTTTTGCTGATCTTTCATCAGAATGTTGAACAAGGTGTCCTTTGTCCAGATGAGTCGTTGTTTGGATTCAGAATGGCAACTTTCTCTCTCCATTTAGCAAGCGCGCTAGCCGGGTTGCACGGATCTCTCCATGTAAACAAACGGAAGAGAACGGAACACGGCAAAACTCCCGAAAAAAATTTCAATAATCTGATGAAACTATATTGAAAAAACATACTTTACGATGATATGGTGACATGTATCAAATAAAATCAAAGCCGGAAATAATAGTCGCCTATAACGTCAGCAAAACAAAAGGCAACCCCACTGTCCAAATCGCGTTCTTCAGAGTACCGGAAATGGGGTACACGTCATTCCAAGAGGATTTATTCCATCCCAGATCGAGATAATCACCTCATTTCTTCTCTCACAGCCTTCTTGACACCCAGAGGAAGGTGTATGACGTGCATGTATACTAATAGCTCTTGTGCCCATTTATAGGCAGGAAGAGGAAGAGAGCATCGATTTCAGACTTTGAACTTCCGGGTCAGGAAAAGTGCTGCAGAATGAGTTCTGTTTCACTCAGAGAAATAATTCAAACGGTTTTAGAAACTAGAGAGTGTTTTCTATCCAATAGTAATAATAATATGCATATTGTACGAGCAAGAATTGAGTACGAGGCCGTTTGAAATGGACACATTTTATCAGGCTACTCAATACTGCCCCTTGCAGCCATAAGAAGTTAAGGCAGCCCCCCGCACCTCTCTGATTCAGAGGCGTTGGGTTAAATGCGGAAGATGCATTTCAGTTGAATATTTTCAGTTGGACAACTAACTAGGTACCCCCCCTTTCCTTTTCCAATTGTGCGCCGCCCTATGGGACACTCAATCACGGTCGGACGTGATATAGCCTGGATTCAAACCAGGGACTGTAGTGACACTCCTTTTACTGAGATGCAGTGCCTTAGACCGCTGCGCAACTCGGGAGCCCATAATTCTAGGCCCAAGCAAGTCTCTTCTTATTATTGGTGTCCTTTAGTAATGGTTTCTTTACAGCAATTCGACCATGAAGGCCTGATTCAAACATTCTCCTCTGAACAGTTGATGTTGAGATGTGTCTGTGAAGAACTCTGTGAAGCATTTATTTGGGCTGCAATTTCTGAGGCTGGTAACTCTAATGAACTTATCCTCTGCAGCAGAGGTACCTCTGGGTCTTCCTTTCCTGTGGCGCTCCTCATGAGAGCCAGTTTAATCATGGCTCTTGATAGTTTTTGCGACTGCACTTGAAGAAACTTTAAAAGTTCTTAATGTTCCGTATTGACTGACCTTCATGTCTTAAAGTAATGATGGACTGTCATTTATCCTTGCTTATTTGAGCTTCTTCTTGCCATAATATGGACTTGGTCTTTTCCCAAATAGGGCTATATTCTGAATACCAACCCTACCTTTTCACAACACAACTAATTGGCTCATACGCATTTATTTCACAAATTAACTTTTAAAAATGCATTTCTTCCAGCAAGGAACAGCTTTACCACAACCACATGTTCTGCATGAACATGACGTCATTGGGTGAATGCAATCGTCACTCTTTTGCATTGCTAAATTCTTTATCCTCACCCTCTGTGAATGCACTGTAGATGCTTTATTCTTATCGCGTTTGGAAGCAAATACAGGGTAATAAATGGAAATGGTCTGCAAAGCGTGAAACGCATCACCTTACGTACTGTTGACAAGGCAGCCTATTCTAATCATCCAGCCAACATGGGGTCTTTCATTTCACTTATAATATTGTATCACCTGTTGTTATATTCAAATATGTCGACCAATACTGACCTATAACTTTAAATGATCCCAGAGGCACTTGGCCTCATCCTTTACTGTTGTGCTTTACTGAAAAGCGTCTCTCAGTGTCTCTCTCCTTAGATTCTGTTTGCATTTTAATCTTTGTTTCTGTAGTATTTATATTGTCTTATTCCCTAGCCATGGCTTGAGCTTGATGAGGGAATCTGGTATTTACTCCATCTTAAAATGGCATAATCTCTTTCATTGTGGCTTAGTTCTCAGCTGGAATAAGATTGGCTGAGACAGGCAGGCCTCACATGATGTGTGTGTGTGCGTGTGCGTGTGCGTGTGCGCGCGTGTGTGTGTGTGTGTGTGTGTGTGTGTGTGTTCATGTGTGTGTGTGTGTGTGTGTGTGTGTGTGTGTGTGTGTGTGTGTGTGTGTGTGTGTGTGTGTGTGTGTGCTGTGCTACCCACATCCACCCAGCTCTTTTTTGCACAGATGGCACAAATATGGACGCCAGCGAGATGATTCTTTCAACCCAACAGGCGGAAGAGGCTGGAAGACAAAGCGATTAAACAAATTAGACCTCTTAACGAAGGACAATGAGCATGAGACAGCTGTCTAAACCCATCTCCCTAAAGCATGTGTAATACAGAAATGCAGCGGAGATACATGTACAACAGAGGAGGCTGGTCGGAGGAGCTATAAGAGGATGGGCTCAATGTAATGGCTCTAATCAGTGTAACGGAGTCAAACACGTTGTTTCCATGTGTTTGATGTGTTTGGTACCGTTCCCTTGATGCCATTCCAGCCATTACAATGAGCCCATCCTCCTATAGCTCATCTCACCAGCTTCCTCTGATATACAGATCCAACCATGACCATGTGGAAATGTATACCTCCAATGTGCACCTGTCCTAAGCTTGCTATGCCAAGATACGTAGTCAGGTACTCAGTGGAATTCATATGTTTGTGTATAGAGCAATGGCATACTCTGACAAAATAAATAAATAAATAAATAACTGACAAAATAAATAATACTGAAAGTTGTTCTAGTGAATCAAAAGACCTGTGCTGGTGTTTATCATGTAATGGCTGCACTTAACTCTGTTTTATCTGGCCCATAGACACCTTCACATTTGATTAATGTCGCTGGATGTGCTGGCTCTTCTATGATGGTCGCCTGCCAAAGCTACCAGCCACAGCCATATCACTTTGCATACCACACACACACGCATACACACACACACACACACACACACACACACACACACACACACACACACACACACACACACACACACACACACACACACACACACACACACACACACACACACACACACACACACACACACACACACACACACACACACACACACACACAATAACAGTTAGAACAATGGCCCGCTCCATGACAGCTCTCCCAAAGCCATGGCCAAAGCCGTATCACTAAGCTTTTTCAGCTTTTTTTTTGTTGCTGGCCCTGCCATACTGCTGACACGTCCTTCTCTCTTGGTGTTAGCAGTACGGCAGGGCCAGCAAATCAGGCAAAAAGGGAGGAAATATAATGTTATTTTTCAGATGAAACCGTTTTTTAAACTGTATGAATTACAGTATGTTCTTGAATTATGTTCGCAAGTAAAGCTGTTAGAACCTTTTTTTAAATGTTGTCAATCATATGAGTTACATCCCACTCACCCTTTGCTCCTCGGGGGAATCCACCCACCACTGATGTGGTTGATACTTGTGTTTTGATGAATCTGGACGACAACAGTACAGAGTTTGCTTCATCTAATACAGAAATTCAAAGAGCATAAAGTCTGAATAAAAGGAAAAGCCTAATAATGAATGGGAGGGCTAATGAGTTGGTACACATTGCATTTGATTGTCTTCCCCGCATTGGTTCATTAGCCCAAGTCCCACATCGTTTTACACCATTGGTAGCTCCATTATGGCTAAAAATACAAGTCAAGCACAGTTTAGGGCTCATTTGAACAGTACGTGAAGGTTCTGAACCAATCGTTAGCATTTTAATGATACATGCCTGGCTCCGTTTTATTCTCTATGGCTGTGGATAACTTAAATATAATCCCATTTATACGTTCATAAATATCTTTATATTGTAGCTATCTTTTCTCAAGTGCTGATTGTCTTTGATATTCTAAGTCTCGGATTTCACACTCAAACACAAACACACACTCATGCATGCATGCACACAAACGCCATTCAAACAATTGCCATTGTTTATTTTTTAGAGAGGAGCCTGGGACTGAGTATTGCCTGGTTTTAGAAAGGTGCAAATTGAAGCAGCAGTCTCTTCCTGCTCCGGTGGAGCACTCAGTTTGTTCTAATGAGGGAGAGGAGAGACAGAACTGTGTGAGCCTGCTCAAGTCTGGCCCTGGGATCAGAGCTGACCCCACAGTCTCCTGTCACATTTAATTAAAGCTGTGATTCAGCAAGCTAGACAACCTGGCTGTCTCACTGGGCCAGTGGTTTGCCGTTTACTATAGAGTTAGCAAGGAGCACTAGGTTTTTAAAGATAGCTGCCTCACGGCAGCTCTGTGTTTTGGACCAACTGTCTTTCTTGGCTTGTGTGATGGAGGCCCATAATATTCAGCACATTTTCTACACGGCTAATATCTGCTGGACAGCCTCGGAGCCAGAAAAAAATACATTAATTTCCAGCCCTCAGTGCTGCTTAGCATCCAGCTCTCACTGACAATTTATGGAAAATTATAGGAGGAGGGAAGAGAAAAGATTTCATTCCTTTACTAAGTCTGACGTTCATTTGAATCCCGCATCAAGACACCCGACAGCTTTTCAGTGTCATAAATCACAGGGAAGATGAGGAAAATGACCAGAATCAAATTAATGTCTTTTTCCAACATCTTAGGGTCTGCTACCACTTAGAGACCCATATCAATCATAGATAAAGTCTTTAGAAGAAAGAAAACAAGCACATATATTGTCTTTGTGAGATAAACTGGCTCTACTGAGCAATACGTGCTGAAATATATCAAATAAATCAAACTTTTTGGTATGTTGGCTGGATGTTCTGTTTTCCCGGTTTCTCCGACCTGACCTAGATATGAATACAATAATGCCTAGAAGTGTGGGCTGCACTGTTCTTATAATCTCAGTTCAATTCCTCTCTGGATACAATATTGAATATGAGCAAACAATCAACATTGACCATTTAACCTCTGCTCTTCTAATAGATGCTGGATCACAATGTGACCTTTGGTCCTCTCTGTGTCAGTACACCAATGTAGACTGTTTAACCTCTAGTCTTCTAATAGATGCTAGATCACAATGTGACCTTTGGACCTATGGTTCTCTCTGTGTCAATACACCAATGTAGACTGTAACAGTGAATGTGGGCTTTTCCTTTGTTATCTTTTGCCTTTCGAACTCGGCACCCAAAGCCCAAATATGTTTAATAACTATACACTTTTGAGTGGAGCACGCCAATTCCTCATTCTATGAATACACCAATGTAGATCCTTTTTTTTCACAAAATATTCATTTCTCACATACATGTATAAAACTGTAACCATGTTGGTTTTGTGGTAATATATGATGTGTATCTGGTAGTTGCCATATGTGTTGAACTCTTTAAAGTAATTACTATAAACTATATTTCATTTTTTATTTATTTTATTTCAGGTAACCAGGTAGGCCAGTTGAAAACAACTTCTCATTTACAACTGCGACCTGGCCAAGATAAAGCAAAGCAGTGCGACAAAAACAACAACAGAGTTACACAAATAAATGTACAGTTAATAACACAAAAGAAAAATCGAAAAATCTAAGAACAGTGTGTGCAAATGTAGAAGATTAGGGAGGTAGGCAATAAATAGGCCCGAGAGGCAAAAATAATTACAATTTAGCATTAATGCTGGAGTGATTGATGTGCAGATGATGTGCAAGTAGAGATACTGGGGTGCAAAAGAGCAAGAAGATAAGTAATAATATGGGGATGAGGTAGTCGGGTGTGCTATTTACAGATTGGCTGTGTACAGGTAGAGTAATCGGTAAGCTGCTCAGACAGCTGATGCTTAAAGTTAGAGAGGGAGATATAAGACTCCAGCTTCAAAGATTTTTGCAATTCGTTCCAGTCATTGGCAGCAGAGAACTGGAAGGAAAGGCGGACAAAGGAAGTGTTGGCTTTGGGGATGACCAGTGCAATATACCTGCTGGAGCACGTGCTACGGGTGGGTGTTGCTATGGTGACCAGTGAGCTGAGATAAGGCGGGGCTTTACCTACCAAAGACTTATAGATGACCTGGCGCCAGTGGGTTTGGCGACGGATAAGTAGTGAGGGCCAGCCAACGAGAGCATACAGGTTGCAGTGGTGGGTAGTATATGGGGCTTTGTTGGTGATAAAACGGATGGCACTGTGATAGAGTACATCCAGTTTGCTGAGTAGAGTGTTGGGGGTTATTTTGTAAATGACATCACCAAAGTCAAGGATCGGTAGGATGGTCAGTTTTACGAGGGTATGTTTGGCGGCATGAGTGAGGAGGCTTTGTTGCGAAATAGGAAGCCGATTCTAGATTTAATTTTGGATTGGAGATGCTCAATGTGAGCGCACAATGTCTGGGACATGCCTGATGAATCCCTGATGAAGCTGAAACAGGTATATATAATAAACCGGTACCTATCATTTTCCTTCTTTTCATCAGATGGATGTGTTCTGAGACGTGGCCTGACTCCCAGGCCCATTGGTAGGCCTGCTCTGTCTCAGTGTCCATTTTACCTCAAGTTGCTGGAAATCGCCCATCTTGCTGAAAGTCATCCTTCACTGGCACTCAGCAGCCATTTCACAGAGACTTGTAATTCACCCGAGACTGAACACAAAAGAGGTCTCAATCTTTCAGGGGCTGTAAAATGACTACAGATTTTTTCTGGGAAGGAATACTCAGAAAGGAAAAAATATATAATGACGAGACTCAGGAAAGTGTAGTTGTGGATTAGAGCCATTGGGTTGTCAATATTTGTCCAAGCTGGAGTCAACAGGACTATAGCCCTAATCTTAAACGTTATCCTCACCTCACCACTATAAAACACTATAAAGAATGAACAAGTGCACAATACAATCTCCATGAATCCTCTTCCGTCAACTTGTACTTCAGGACATACTGCCAGATTACTTTAGTTCTTGAGACACACACAGAGAGGGCGTTGTACAGTATTTTTCCTCATAATGATATCGATCTACTTGATAGTGTGATGGAGTATGTAATAATGTGCTTGTGGGTTTTGGAATAATTAATTGGTAATACATCTCTTGGAGCCCTTTACACTCATACTCGTATATGGATTGAAAATGGCAGATTTGGGCACTGATAAGCACCTAAATTGGAACACAGTGGTTGTACAGTAACAGGCTATACATTAACGTCAGAGCTCAGAGTCTACGCTTCATGTATGGGTTTGTATGGGTTTTGGGTTTTGACTGCAGCCGTTCTGAACTTGAGCACCGCGCGTGACAAGAAGTTACCCCCATCCCTCCTCTAATTGGGCAACTTCTGCCAATTTTTTGTTGTCTGACTGACGGAAATGCTGTAAATTATGAGCACTTGATGTATTTTGAAAGATAAAACACTGAGAATTATAATAAATACCACTTACATGATGTCATACAAGCAGGTCAAACACCTGTCAGTCCAAATATGCACTTCCGGGAGGGCAGGGGTGTGTTCCAAAGAAAACAACTGCAAGTGTGTTTGCTCTAGCTCCTCAACGGCACAGCTAGGAGAGCTCAAAAAAGCACTTCATAGTTGACTTTTCTATGAGTCATAAAAGTGCATTGAAGTTACTTAGGAAACTGTGCACACGTTGGAGAGGTGTGTGGCCACTTGGAAACACCAGTTAGACTTCTCACTCAAACACCTTGTCATTTATTTGTCTTATGTTGCACCTACCCAAAATGTTTCAAGAATATTCTTAGCATGGTACTGAATGTTTCCAGAGTATTTTCAGATTTCCTTATCAGCAAATGCAGCGAATAGTTCAGTAAATGTGAAATGCACATAATATCAACAGTGTAATGTTAGGATTCACTCATGTCAGCTGAACTGTTGTGTCCTCACCTTTAGTCTAATAATTTTTCCATAATCTCCAAAATGTCCCCTTTAAATTGCTACCATTGGTTATACATACAGAAGAAATATGGAAAAAGTGTAAGAAACATATCAATTTAGCCATATCCAAATATGCCAATTCCCACGAGTGTAAGGGGTTAACATTTGGAAATGTCATTGCTACCTGTTGGTGATGGGCTATCATAAATGTTTTGCATGGTGATAATACACATTTCTGCCTCCCTACCCTTCACAGTTGCCCTCACTGCACAACTATCCAAAAGTGACAGGATCGAATTTGCATAGTATGGTTGTACATGAATAATCATAAGGCAGCTTTGATGATATAGGAAACATGTTAATTAACCTTAGCGGATTAAAGATACAAATATGCACTTAGTTATTCTTACAGAAGAATAGTCATCCACTCTTAAAAACATGGTTGTGATTCATACACACTTTCATACCCACACAAAATGTGTCTATCACTGTTTCACTTCTTACCACAGCATGTCAGGAGTGGGATGTGTCATATTTTAGCAATAAGGCACGAGGGGGTGCGGTATATGGCCTATATACCACAGCTAAGTGCTGTTCTTAAGCACAACGCAATGCGGAGTGCCTGGACACAGCCCTTAGCCGTGGTATATTAGCCATACACCACAAACCCCCAAAGTGTCTTATTGCTATTATAAACTGGTTAGTAATGTAATTAGAGCAGTACAAATAAATGTTTTGTCATACTCGTTGTACACGGTCTGATATACCACGGCTGTCAGCCAATCAGCATTTAGGGCTCAAACCACCAAGTTCATAATATTTTCTACATCAGTCCTGAAAGCTAACTTCCTGTGGCTACCTGACAGAGTTTAAAACCATTCAAACACACAAGCACACGCACACCTCTGCTCACCATCAGAGATATCATGTGACAGTGCTACAGCTCCGTGTCACACACTGAAACTGTCAAATGTTATTATTTAGTTTCTTACCAGTGGGCTGTAATGGTATGAAGGACGATGGGGCAAAACTTACAATGGGTTTCTATTACTATTGTGTTGACCAATGCTAAAAAGCACTTTCATTGTATACACACACCAGTAAAATTCTGTCTTTCAAACAATGCCATGGCATTGATGCCACTTGTGCCACAATGGCTGATGCTGAAAATCTTTAACATATTTTTGTTTATATATTCTGTGTGATTTTTCTGAGTGATTTTCCAAACAAAAGCCACATTAGCATGTACCTCTGATCTTGTTAATGGTTACTCATCTGTTTTGAAGGAGTTACATGTCCCTGACTGACTGTGTCTATCTGAAGTTATGGACTGTATGCCCTGAGGATAGGCCCTGTGTAATGTCTGTGGAAGTCAAAACACACTGGCACAATTACTTAAAGGCCCAGTGCAGTCCCAAAAAAATGTCCTGTGTTTTATATTATATTATTATTATATTATATTGTACAACAGCTGATGAAATGAACACTGTACAATTGTTGGTATTTTTTAAAATCTGTGTTATTTCTTGATAGCTGCTGGTTGAACATACATTTTACACAGGACCTCCTAATCAGCAGGTTTGACTGAGCGGGAACTTTGGCCATCCATGGTGACATCACCATGCGGTAAATTGGTTAATAGACCAATAACAAAGAGAGTTCCAAACCTCTCGGCCTACAACAGCTAGTTTTCAGTTGTCCCCTCCCCACTCCCAGACAGTCGTAACAAAATTCTTGCTTGAGAAATAGGCTTTAATGTTTTAATGTTAATCTGTTACAGTAATGGACTTGATTGTTACCCAGAAATGATTTGATATTGATATAAAAACCTCTTCATTGGGCCTTTAAACGATTAAGGTTGGTTTCATCTTACACTCCAACAGTGATTGAATGAATGGGCAGGAGAGGCGGAGAGGTGGGGTTAAAGGGCTAACAGGCAGTTACACTAACCTCAAACCACCGTCCAACATTACCTAATGACTAGTTGCAAATTAGGGAACAAAGAGGAAGAAAGAGGGGACACATCAAAGCTATTACATTTTGTGTGGAAAAAAATGTGCATTCTAAAAATGCAAATTGATACCTGTTGGGAATTTTATGGCATTCCTATAGGAAATTGCTCCCAATGACATGTGGACAACACACACACACAATATGGTGTTCATTATACATAATAGGTCTCCTTCTTAACCGCACTCCCCATATGAAGCAGCAAGATGGCCTCACCTTGTGCTCTGGTACTCACACGGATATGGCTTTGCATTCACAGTAATGGAAACAGGGTGCTAGTTGCAGGAGACATTTTAAGTGCACAATTTGAACCTATGTAACTGGATCCAGGGGAATGTACAGCGAGGAACTACCGCGCTTAAGCATCTCCTGCAGAGCCTACTGAAATAGAACCGTGAACCTCTCATTTATATTAGCACACGTCATCTGTCAAACTTATTTTTGCTTTGTTTAGGGCTTTGAGAATGACTTGTAAAATTGTGATCAGTTGGCGGAAAGAAGAAAATAGAACAGGTGAGTATTTTTTCACTACATCATTATAAGTAATGAGGAAAGAAAGATCACAATACCCTACAACAGCAAACAACCACGCTTTTCTCACAGTAGGTAATTGCCCTGTGATTAAATATATCTCTAACTGTGTCTCTTACAGTTGACTTTCCACCTTCCCTTTGACTCTGTGGATGTGCGGAGCTCAGGTTTGATTTTGGGGGGGGGGGAGGGGAGGCACAGTGAAATGTATTAAGCGGTCACCATCTCCTGTTACAGTTAGCAGCTCTGGAATTAGAGAGCAGTTAGTGATCTGCTAACCAGGCTTACTGCAATCTGTTATCTGCTACCTGCTTTATGCCTGCCCTAGCAAACTGCAGCCATAGGCACTATCAAAGCCAATGGCTGCTGAGACAAGGAGGGAGAGAAAGGGAATGAGATAGAGAATGGCAGATGAAACATGGCAATAGGAAAGCATTCATTCCATCTACTTCTACCCTAGCTTCATGAGGGCATAACAGACCAAATTGACTATCCCACACCAAGGGTTCACATTTGGGTGCGTGCAACTAGAAGTATACAATGTAAATCAATCCATGTTTTCCCACAAAAATCTGAGATGTGTATGTATCTCCAGAAAAACACAGGGGTGAAACAGAATATTTTTTTGTTTTTTTAAGTTGCAAAACATTGACAAATATGTATTTCAATGCCAAAGCGTATCTATTTCTAGTTCCAACACATAGACATGTGGCAAAATTAAGTTAGGATTTGGCCCATAACCCGTAAGTGTGGAAGCTCTACATGAGCCATAACTGAGGGTAAAGTACATTTTCATGCCTCCACAGAACAGGTGTGTTAAACAATGTTAATCAAAGAGAAATAGAGAGAGACAGAGGTTGTGTCTACACTTGACACTTACATGCGACTTCTGCTATCAGAATACGAAGATCGCATTAAAAAGACCGGTCTAGATGCACAAAAGTCGCTTCGTGGTCTGATTGTGTTCAAATCTGGCTGACCACTTTAGAAGGTGCTCAGGGATAGATTGTGTTCGGATTTCTCCTCAGTCTGGATGTAATCAGGCTACCGAAAGTGCACACAGTGGTATGGCAACTGCTCGGCCTCTGACCACAAGGCACTACAGAGGGTAGTGAATACGGCCCAGTACATCACTGGGGACAAGCTTCCTGCCATCCAGGACCTCTATACCAGGCGGTGTCAGATGAAGGCCTAAAATTTTTAAAGACTCCAACCTCCCTAGTCATGGACTGTTCTCTCCACTACCGAACGGCAAGCGGTACCAGAGCGCCAAGTCTAGGTCCAAAAGGCTTCTTAAAAGCTTCTACCCCTAAGCCATTAGACTCCTGAACAGCTAATCAAAGGGCTACCCAGATCCCTCTTTTACGCTGATGCTACTCTGTTTATTATCTATGTATAGTCACTTTAAATCAACCTACTTGTACATATTTCCTCAATTACCTTGACTAACCGGTGCCCCCGCACATTGACTCTGTATCGGTAGCCCTTGTATATAGCCTCGTTATTGCTATTTTACTGCTGCTCTTGACTTATTTGTTACTTTTCACTTTTTTTCCCTTAAAACTTCTTAAGGCACTGATGGTTAAGGGCTTGTAAGTAAGTATTTCACTGTAAGGTCTACACCTGTTGTATTCGACGCATGTGACAAATAAAATTTGATTTGAAGTCATCAGCACTCTTCCCACAAGTCTCCAGAAAACGTATGTTTTAGGACCGAGAGGCACCTTTTCATTATAATGTTGGAGGAAATACGTTCCTAGCGTGTGAGTATGTTTGCTGGCCTCAAACGCACAGCAAGCTAATATTTGCAAAAAAGTTATAAAAACCCTTTTGCAATCCCCTTAAAAACTTCTCTCTCCCGGATCCGGGATCCTCCTCATCAAAAAAGCTGACTAGCATAGCCTAGCCTAACGGAACAGGGATATCATATAATATAATTTTCATGAAATCACAAGTCCAATACAGCAAATGAAAGATAAACAGCTTGTGAATCCAGCCATCATTTCCGATTTTTAAAATGTTTTACAGCGAAAACACAATATGTATTTCTATTAGCTAACCACAATAGCCAAAGACTCAACTGCATATTTTCACCATGTTTTTACCGCATAGGTAGCTATCACAAAACCGACCAAATAGAGATAAAATTAGTCACTAACCAAGAAACAACTTCATCAGATGACAGTCTTATAACATGTTATACAATAAATCTATGTTTTGTTCGAAAATGTGCATATTTGAGGTATAAATCATAGTTTTACATTGCAGCTACCATCAAAAATATCACCAAAGCAGCCAGAATAATTACAGAGAGCAACGTGAAATACCTAAATACTCATCATAAAACATTTATGAAAAATACATGGTGTACAGCAAATGAAAGATAAACATCTTGTGAATCCAGCCAATACTTCCGATTTTTTTAAGTGTTTTACAGCGAAAACACAATATAGAATTATATTAGCTTACCACAATAGCCAAACACACAAACGCATTTATTCACCGCAAAAGGTAGCTTTCGCAAAAACCAGCAAAAGAAATAAAATTAATCACTAACCTTGAACAAATTCATCAGATGACAGTCTTATAACATCATGTTATACAATACAATTATGTTTTGTTCGAAAATGTGCATATTTAGAGATACAAATCCTGATTATACATTGTGAATACGTAGCATCGATTCACCAGAATCTCCAGAGATATTTTGGACACTCACCTAATCTGAGCAAAGAACTCATCATAAACTTTACATAAAAATACTTGTTGTATGGCAAATGAAAGATACACTGGTTCTTAATGCAACCGCTGTGTTCGATTTTTTAAAATAACTTTACCATAACATACAGCTTGTGTTATTGCGAGACAGCGCTCACCAAAACGGCGGAGAATAGGACTCATTTTACACAGAAATACGAAATAACATCATAAATGTCATAAATGCTTCTGTAAAGGCAGTCAATGTTGTTCTCCTCCTCAAACGAGGAGGAGCATGGATAGGACCAAGATGCGGATTGAGGGAAATAAGCCATCTTTTAATGACAACAGCAAACAAGACACTACAAAACTACAAAACAACAAATGTGACTAACCTTCAACCGTCCATGTGAGGACACAGGAACAAACACCCACAAAACCCCAGTGAAACCCTGGCTGCCTTAGTATGACTCTCAATTAGAGACAAACGATACACACCTGTCTCTAATTGAGAATCATACCAGGCCGAACACAAAAACCAACCTAGAAATACAAAACATAGACTGCCCACCCAAAACACACGCCCTGACCAAAAACACATACAAAAACAACATAAAACAGGTCAGGACCGTTACAGAACCCCCCCCTCAAGGTGCGAACGCCGGGCGCACCAGCACAAAGTCCAGGGGAGGGTCTGGGTGGGCAGTTGACCACGGTGGTGGCTCCGGCTCTGGACGCTGTCCCCACACCACCATAGTCACTCCCCGTTTCTGTCTTCCCCTCCCAATGACCACCCTAAAACTAACATCCCCTAAATAAACGGCCAGCACCAGGAGAAGGGGCAGAACCGGGACAAGGGGCAGAACCGGGACAAGGGGCAGCAACGGGACAAGGGGCAGCAACGGGACAAGGGGCAGCACCGGGACAAGGGGCAGCACCGGGACAAGGGGCAGCACCGGGACAAGGGGCAGCACCGGGACAAGGGGCAGCACCGGGACAAGGGGCAGCACCGGGACAAGGGGCAGGTCCCGGCTGAGGGACTCTGGCAGATCCTGGCTGAGGGACTCTGGCAGATCCTGGCTGAGGGACTCTGGCAGATCCTGGCTGAGGGACTCTGGCAGATCCTGGCTGGACGGCTCTGGCAGGTCCTGGCTGGACGGCTCTGGCAGGTCCTGGCTGGACGGCTCTGGCAGGTCCTGGCTGGACGGCTCTGGCAGGTCCTGGCTGGACGGCTCTGGCAGGCCCTGGCTGGACGGCTCTGGCAGGCCCTGGCTGGACGGCTCTGGCAGGCCATAGCAGGACGGCTCTGGCAGGTCATAGCAGGACGGCTCTGGCAGGTCATAGCCGGACGGCTCTGGCAGGTCATAGCAGGACGGCTCTGGCTGGTCATAGCAGGACGGCTCTGGCTGGTCATAGCAGGACGGCTCTGGCTGGTCATGGCAGGACGGCTCTGGCTGGTCATGGCAGGACGGCTCTGGCTGGTCATGGCAGGACGGCTCTGGCTGGTCATGGCAGGACGGCTCTGTAGGGAGGAGAAGGAGAGACAGCCTGGTGCGTGGTCTAGGCACTGGCTGCGCTGGAGAGGAGGAAACAGCAGGAGAGAGAACCCGGAGAGACAGCCTGGTGCGTGGTCTAGGCACTGGCTGCGCTGGAGAGGAGGAAACAGCAGGAGAGAGAACCCGGAGAGACAGCCTGGTACGGGGGGCTGCCACCGGAGGACTGGTACATGGAGGTGGCACCGGGTCTACCGGACCGTGAAGGAGGACACGTGCTCTTGAGCACCGAGCCTCCCCAACCCTACCAGGTTGAATGATCCCCGTAGCCCTGCCAGTGCGGCGAGGTGGAATAGCCCGCACTGGGCTATGCAGGCGAACCGGGGACACCACCTGTAAGGCTGGTGCCATGTACGCCGGCCCGAGGAGACGTACTGGAGGCCAGATACGTTGGGCCGGCTTCATGACATCCGGCTCGATGCCCAACCTAGCCCTCCCAGTGCGGCAAGGTGGAATAGCCCGCACTGGGCTAAGCACGCGTACTGGGGACACCGTGCGCTTTACCGCATAACACGGTGTCTTACCAGTACGACGCCTTCTACCTCCACGGTAAGCACGGGGAGTTGGCTCGGGTATCCTACCCGGCTTTGCCACACTCCTCGTGTGCCCCCCCCCAAGAAATTTTTGGGTCTGACTCACGGGCTCCCAACCGCGTTGTCGCGCTGCCTCCTCATACCAACGCCTCTCAGCCTTCGCTGCTTCCAACTCCTCCTTGGGACGGCGATATTCCCCTGGCTGAGCCCAAGGTCCTCTACCGTCCAGGATCTCCTCCCAAGTCCATTCCTCCTGTGTCCAGTGCCTTAGTTCCTTTTCTCTCTCCTCAATCCGCTTGGTCCTGTTGTGGTGGGTGTTTCTGTGAAGGCAGTCAATGTTGTTCTCCTCCTCAAACGAGGAGGAGCATGGATAGGACCAAGATGCGGATTGAGGGAAATAAGCCATCTTTTAATGACAACAGCAAACAAGACACTACAAAACTACAAAACAACAAATGTGACTAACCTTCAACCGTCCATGTGAGGACACAGGAACAAACACCCACAAAACCCCAGTGAAACCCTGGCTGCCTTAGTATGACTCTCAATTAGAGACAAACGATACACACCTGTCTCTAATTGAGAATCATACCAGGCCGAACACAAAAACCAACCTAGAAATACAAAACATAGACTGCCCACCCAAAACACACGCCCTGACCATAAACACATATAAAAACAACATAAAACAGGTCAGGACCGTTACAGCTTCCATCAGAATGTTCTACAAGGAGTCCTTGGTCCAGAATAAATCGTTGTTTGGTTTTAGAATGTTCATTTCTTCTGTCGAATTAGCAACCTTGGCTAGCCATGTGGCGTGAACATGCCCATCAACTCTTGGGGCAAAGAACGGAAAATTCCAAAAGTCCCAATAAACGTTGAATAAACTGATAAAACGCGGTTGAAAAAACCTACTTTATGATGTTATTATCACATAATTATCACAAGTATCAAATAAAATCAGAGCCGGAGATATTCGCCGTGTATACGTAACGCTTTTCAGAAGCCAATGTCGAGCTCCGCGGCGCGCCTTGGTAGACAAAGAAAATTCCTGACCTGCCACTCCAAAAGCTCTTGTTCGGCCTCAGATCAAGCTAGACACCCCATTACACCTTCCACTGCCTGTTGACATCTAGTGGAAGGCGTATGAAGTGCATGCATATCGATAAATATATGGCAATTGAATAGGCAGGCCCTGAAACAGAGCCTCGTTTTCAGATTTTTCACTTCCTGCATGGAAGTTTGCTGCAAAATGAGTTCTGTTTTACTCACAGACATAATTCAAACAATTTTTGAAACTTCTGAGTGTTTTCTATCCAATAGTAATAATAATATGCATATTGTATGATCTAGAAAAGAGTACGAGGCCGTTTCATTTGGGCACGATTTTTTCCAAAGTGAAAACAGCGCCCCCCTATTGACAAGAAGTTGCTTGCTGGCTAGATACAGAGGTTAGCTGGCTAGTTAGCTTCAGCCATCAGTTGTTATGTTGTTATCATATTTTGCCTATTCCACCGTTTGTAAAACGCATACTGGCATTTGAATATAGCACGGGAAAAGGGGATCCAGACACACTGTGGACAAGGGTAGAGACATTTAAATGTAGGTGTAGATGCATGACGCATTTGGTATTCCATGATCAGAACTCTATGATTAGAATACTAAAGCTGCATGAACTGTCAAGTCTAAACACGGCCAGACAGATGGGGGAGGGAGAGAGGGAGAGAGAGCACTGGACACATACCCCAGAGATGCACATTTGTTTATATCCCTGATAGTGAGCAGTTCTCCTTTGCCAAGATAATCCATCCACCTGACAAGTGTGTCATATCAAGAAGTTGATTAAACAGCAGTATCATTACACAGGTGCACCTTGTGCTTGGTGACAATAAAAGGCCATACTAAAATGTGCCGTTTTGTCGCACAAAACAATGCCACAGATGTCTCAAGTTTTGAGGGAGTGTGCAATTGGCATGCTGACTGCAGGAATGTCCACCACAGCTGTTTCCAGATAATTGAATATTCATTTCTCTACCATAAGCCACCTTACTTTTAGATAATTTGGCAGTACGTCCAACTGGCATTACAACCACAGACCACGTGTAACCATGCCAGCCCAGGACCTCCACATCTGGCTTCTTCACCTGCGGGATCGTCTAAGACCTGCCACCCGGACAGCTGATGAAACTGTGGGTTTGCACAACCGAAGAATTTGTGCACAAACTGTCAGAACCCATCTCAGGGGTCTTGACATGAGTGCAGTTCGGCATCGTTACCGACTTCAGTGGGCAAATGCTCACCTTCGTTGGCCACTGGCAAGCTGGAGAAGTGTGCTCTTCACGGATGAATCGCGGTTTCAACTATACCGGGCAGATGACAGACAACATGTATGGCGTTGTGTGGGCGAGCGGTTTGCTGATGTCAACGTTGTGAACAGAGTGCCCCATGGTGGTGGCGGGGTTATGGTATGGGCAGGCATAAGCTACGGACAACGAACACAATTGCATTTCATCAACGGCAATTTGAATTCACAGAGATACTGTGACGAGATCCTGTCACCTATTGAGCAAGTTTGGGATGCTCTGGATTGACTTGTACGGCAGCGTGTTCCAGTTCCCGCCAATATCCAGCAACTTCGCACAGCCATTGAAGAGGTGTGGGACAACATTCCTCAGGCCACAATCAACAGTCTGATCAACTCTATACGAAGAAGGTGCTGCATGAGGCAAATGGTGGTCACACCAGATACTGTATGGCTTTCTGGTTCTTGCCACTACTTTTTTTAAGGTATCTGTGACCAACAGATGCACATGTATATTCCCAGTAGTGTCAAATCCACAGATAAAGGCCAAATTTATTTATTTCAATTGACTGATTTCCTTATATGAACTGTAACTCAGTAAAATCTTTGACATTTTGTTGAGTTTATATTTTTGTTCAGTGTACATAACAACCCGCTAATAGATTTATGAATGGAATTATCTACTTCTAATATTTTGCAGATCTAGTAGGAGAAAATTATAAAAATGGATAATGTGAATTATGTCAAGCCAACTGCATTAATTAACACGGGGTTGTCAGCCTTTGTGGTGGTGACAGATGCAGAAGGCCTTGTTTGGGCCTGGGTGTTCGCTATATGGGGAGACGTGGAGAAATGTGGCGAGGCGTGATAGCCTTCAACAATGCGTGGCACAAAAAGACTGATTAGGTGGGGTAGAAAGGTGAGAGAGACAGAAACAGACAGAGCGAGAGAGAGAGCTGAGCTCAATCATGTTCGATTGCAGTGATGATAACTCTTTGAAGTCAATTGATTAATTTAGACCCTCAGAGATTAGGTTGACGAAATTTACACAATTGTTACGCAGAGGAAAATGGGGGACGGTCATGCTTTTTCAATTTCAGTCATGGGGAGGGTTTAGTATTTAATACATTTTTTACAGGGGAGTGTCATATAATATTATACGCTGTACACCTAGGCTATATGAAGAACATGCTCAGAGAAGCAGAGGGAAAAGTCATATTTCTAAGAAAATGTACTTCCTTCCTGATTTTCTGAGCTTCTGTGATGGTGTACATAAAACTAGGCTTACTGCATTACACACTGCAATGGATAGACTACTGATGTCCTGTTCAGTTTGAGAGGGAGAGCAAAGATGAGAAGAAGGACCGGAGGTAAACTTGCTACTGCTATAATTGATTTTAATAAAGAAAATGTGTCCTTAATGAAGCTATTTATCTGAGTTATTGACCTCACAATAAGCCATATTCTAGTAATGTACATAACTTACATTACTATGAAGCGGTAGCCATGGAGATGGAGAGCACAGGGGTGCTGTAGGTTGGCTAACTTGAGAAGGCCTAATTAATTTAATTAATAGTCTATTGAAGCACTCTAAGTAACAATAAAAAAAATCCCCATGAAAATCCATCAGTATAAGCTAGCGTCATAACGCTCCTGTGACGATCTGAAGGATCATGTTACAGTGGTTCCGGTCTACAATGTGCCCTCCTCTCGTAGAGACGATCATAAAATACGCTATGCTATGTAGTGTTCGAGTTTGGAATGTAAACTGTGAAACAGAGAGACCCTTGGACATCAACATTTTTAATAATTTTCATATAATAATTAAACAATATTTCTATTTTTGAGAATGTCGGAGTGGTCCGTGGACACTTAAGGGACAGTCATGACGAAGTTGTTTCATTTGGTGACCTCATGAAAGACAGGAGACCCACATTACTGTTTCTCTGTTTGTGTAAACTTTTCAATTATCAGATTTACATCCAGATGTTGGATAAAATGAATGGGTAAATATGAAACTATTTGTGAAAAGATGTAATGTTAGCCTTCTAAATGAGAGTATGGATTTTCATATAAAGTTTAACTAGACAGTGACCACACCCCTGTGAGCCAGACAGTACATCAGGTGTCATGGAACCACCCTTTTCTACTCCAGAGTAAAAAACCACCAGTGACAAAATGTACATTTCATGCCCATAACCAAGGGGGATGAATACTTTTGCAAGGCACTGTAACAAACTATAATGGACTAACATTAGAATTGGAGATGATTCCAAGGCAACACATTAAAGACTGTAAATACACAACTTGAAACAATCACATATTTAGCCATGGAGCATGTTCTGATTGGCCAGCGAGGGGCCAAGCCCTGACCCATCCACAATTTGTTTATTTATCTAAACCCAGCCCTTTCGCACCACCGGCAGCATTGCGCCTATCAAACCTATAGTGCTACTGCCAGTGCTTATATTTACCATTGTTTTAGGTTTATTAAAAATATAGCCCATAGTTTAGTATCCATAGATTTTGTCAGCCAATTCCTTCAGTCACCACGCACTTCTTCAATTTCTCAGTGTCAAATCAAATCACATTTTATTGGTCCCATACACATATTTAGCAGATGTTATTGCGGGTGTAGCGAAATGCTTTTGTTTCTAGCTCCAATAGTGCAATAATATCTAACAATTCACAACAATACACACAAATCAAAAAGTTAAATGGAATTAAGAAATATATAAATATTAAAATGAGCAATGTCGGAGTGGCATTGACTAAAATACAGTAGAATATAATACAGTATAAGCATAAGAAATGAGTAAAGTAGCATGTAAAGTAAAGCAGTATGAAAAGGGCTTGGTGAGTTAAGTTAAAATCCTGGCTCGAATTGAAGGAATATGTGAGGGTATTGTGTCTTTTGTTCAAGAAAATGGCTAAAACCGTAGGCCTACCTCGTTAGATTAAGATTTCGTAAAAAAAATAAAACAGACCTGATTATATAAAGAGAGATATAACTTTAGTCCATAATGGTTTATGTTAGAAACAAGCTGTAAAATCTTTGGTGAAAGACGTGACTTCGACTCATATGGGATATCTTTGGTTTCTCTCTATGACATTCAGAGGCTGTGCTACAACCTTCTATAGCCGCGGAGAACAAAAATGTGCTTTGTTTGAGAAGTAATGTGCGATTGTCACTATCAACAAAACATCAACCACAGGACATTAACAACATGACTACAGTAATTCTACAGTGCCTTTGAATTAACTTCTGACCCGTCTTTGTTTTGAGGATCATGCGTTGATTTATGTATGCTTAGTTTGTTAATTTAGCCTAGGAGATGCTGTTATACTCCCATGCCCTAATCACAGTCAACAACAATCTATTTTGTCACAACAATATCATGGAATAAAATGAATCAGAAAATGATAGTTACAAGTGCATATAGGCCTTCCTGATGATATGCGGCTCCTGTGTTCAAAACGAATGTATTTTTCTCAAATTCATTGATGATCAGATACTTCAGTTGCACAATGTTTTTAACAGTTGATAGTCTAAGTTTGGAACAGTGCTAAACTTGTCTCTGCTTCTTAACAATAGCCTGTATAGAAATCAAAACCTCTCCGGCACTGCAGCATGCGCTCATTTGTTGTTATGCTCTGTTGTGGTATTAAAAAAAGATTCTGCTTGTCTTCAGTCATATGAAATTGGTTTATAAAAGGCCATTTTTTATCAGATCGCAAATAAGATAATTATAACAAAAACACTGCATTCATTTGAGATCTTTTCACCCCTACCCTTGTCTGCGGTGGTCTGCGAATCCACAACCTTCTGGCTACTTTGCCATGGAATGCTTACAAAACAAAGAACAGTTTCTAAAACTGCATATCTAAGGCTCTGGTCTGTCCTAGGAGTGAGGGTAAACGGTAAGCATGTCCTCTGCTATCCACTATATTTAAATTATTATTTTGGGTATAGGGGAGGGTCACTTGTTTTCTTTTTCAAGCGTTTGAGGGTCGGGTAAAAATATATTTTACTGAAGGGAGAGCCATTCATTTTCATTTCAGAGAAAACAAATTTTCTCCAGGTATCCCTTATTATAAATAAGAACAGTTTGTTAGTGACTTCTCCATGATAGCAGTGTACATGCATGTGTGTGTATGTAGGGACGTTTGTACTTGCTGTATTCTGGAGTTAACCTATAGCATAATTAAATATTTGAACACCAAAGATATGAAATCTAACATCAATGGATTAAATGTCACTTCTACACACACCTGTCTTATCTTATGCAAACCATGTGTGTTGTCAATACATTTCCTTAGCATATTTCTAAATGTCTGATTCAGGACAAATTCTCTAGTAAAGCCACCAAATACAATAATAGATTTATCTTCACTTAAAAAAAAACGAACTTGTTTGGCATTATTTGAAACAAAGTTCAAAAAAGAGGGAACATCAACTTCTAGCAATAAAGACAATAAAAAAGCAATTGATCCGTTGCCCTGCTTGGTAGTCCTGTGACTGTTTATCCGTTGCCCTGCTTGGTAGTCCTGTGACTGTTTATCCGTTGCCCTGCTTGGTAGTCCTGTGACTGTTTATCCGTTGCCCTGCTTGGTAGTCCTGTGACTGTTTATCCGTTGCCCTGCTTGGTAGTCCTGTGACTATTTATCCGTTGCCCTGCTTGGTAGTCCTGTGACTGTTTATCCGTTGCCCTGCTTGGTAGTCCTGTGACTGTTTATCCGTTGCCCTGCTTGGTAGTCCTGTGACTGTTTATCCGTTGCCCTGCTTGGTAGTCCTGTGACTGTTTATCCGTTGCCCTGCTTGGTAGTCCTGTGACTGTTTATCCGTTGCCCTGCTTGGTAGTCCTGTGACTGTTTATCCGTTGCCCTGCTTGGTAGTCCTGTGACTGTTTATCCGTTGCCCTGCTTGGTAGTCCTGTGACTATTTATCCGTTGCCCTGCTTGGTAGTCCTGTGACTGTTTCCTGGTGATATATTCAGTGCAGTGATGTGATTGTAAAACCCCATCTCGTCCTCCCCTCCAGACCCCATAAAAAGGCTGTGTGTCGGCGGCAATACAGATATAGAGCAATGGCCTTGAGTGCAGCACAGCCAGTGAATGGCCCAGAAAGACCGTGTGTGTAAGTGCGATCACATTCAGATCCCAGGGATTCAACGGCTTGGTTCTGACAATGGGGAGAGAATACAGACATCTTCTAGAATGGTGGCAATGTAATTCTATGAATATAGCCTATGGGTTATCAGAACAAGGGACTCAATGACACGCGCAATGGGTAAAACATAATGCATATATTCAGTCCTCTAGCAATCCTCCACAGAGGGATAGAAAATAGTGATATTGTATTGATAGAGAGAGCAACAATGTCATGACTGCCAACATAATGAGGGGAGGGCCTTCCTGTTCGACCTTGGGCTGCTTCTGTCATATTGCAAACCAGGGGCACAGAAAAAGAACGATATAATGACAAAGCCAGAGGAATGAACCAAAGCCTGAAGTCAGACTGTTAGTAATCTGTGCAGAGAGAGAGAGAGAAAGAGAGAGAGAGACAACAGGGGGGGGGGGGACTGAAAAGGGAGGCACAGAAAATGCTAAATGTTCCCCCTAATAAAAACTCAACAGACCTCAATTAGCTGAGCACTTTGTGGAGAAGGGAGGAAACACTGAGTGAGAGAAAGAAAAAGAGAGAGAGCGCCTAAAAGCAGCTGAAGTGCTTCATGCGAAGAGAAATGGCAACTTAAAGACATTTAAATAGTGAAACATGAGGTAGTGTACAGGCCTTTGAAACGGGGGAACCAGGTTGTACTTGGAAGGCTAGGATGCTTGTTTTAAGGCTTGATGAGGGCTCTGAAAGCTTTTCCAATGGCACAGGAAGCAGATTCCATCGTAAGAACAGGAGTTCCATAATCAAACCCACATTACTGCCATGGCAACTGAGGAACCAAATTAAAATACACTACATGATAAATAAAAAAAATGGAGGACAATCTCATCAAGAGGAAAGGAAATCAAGACAATGAACTGTGATTGAACTGTGTATTATCAGACGGTGAATACTAGTTTCTGGTCCGTGGAAGGAGCGCTCTTAATCCTAAAGGGGCTTATTATCCACATATAGACACATCACTTTCCTACTGAATGACAGATTAATGGTTTGAATAGGACACACACACAGCAGAAGGAAACCAACACTTCATCTGAGGGTGGTCAAACATGGAAACATTCTCTACTTCTGCTGTCGGACACCGTGTGTGTGTGTGTGTGTGTGTGCGTGCGTGCGTGCGTGCGTGCGTGCGTGCGTGCGTGCGTGCGTGCGTGCGTGCGTGCGTGCGTGCGTGCGTGCGTGCGTGTGTGTGTGTGTGTGTCCATCAAATAATTGCCTGACTTTCTCACCCCACAGAGTACCTTTTTTGAAGTTTTAGTGAAAGGTTTCAAATTAGCCTCAAACAGTTAGCTTCCGTTGGAATGTGGATCTGGGAGTGTTAGTGTGTTCTGCAGATGCTGTTCTGATGTGTGACCTTATGCACAGAGGTCTTAAGTATTTTGGCACCAAACACAAGCACAGTTGTCATTATTTGGCTATCATTGAGAGGCACGAAGTACTGCCATTTAATTTCACTTTGGAAACATTTTAGTCATTTAGCAGATGCTCTTATACAGAGCGAATTGCAGGAGCAATTAGGGTTAAGTGCCTTGCTCAAGGCATATCGCAAGTTCAATTTCAGTCAGTCAGTCAACTTCGGTAAACGTACTATGGGGAGTCGCACTCACGACTTCAGTTAAAGATTAGTACAATACCAGTATTTTGTCAGAATAAGACAAGTGAGCGTTTGTTTCAAACTCATGATCCAATGAGAATATGTTGACAATTATGACTTATTTACTTGGTTAAAAAATGATGTAGCAGACATGCCCCCAAGTAGCTCCACATCATGCGTGCCATTAGTCACCTATGACACAAACACACATATGCACAAAGCTTTTGATTTTTAAAGAATGTTCCCACTTCATTGGATAGTCACATTTATTGTATACAAACACTTGCTGGAACTAAGGTTAGGTTTAGGAGTAGGAGTAAGGTGAGCCACAAACTTTGGCTGTCTGTGATGCTGGGCCTGCATTCCCATCAGAACTCCTTCTCTGTGTGAACTTAGCTCTGATGATTGAAACCTTGGTTGTCTTTATTTTTTAAATATGTTTTTTTTCATCCCATGCCATAATTCCTTAGTAAAGGAGAATGGAGATTTAGTTATTAGTACAAAATATATGAAATAAATACTGAAAGATAAATTACATCGACATTTAATTGAATGCAAAATAGAAGAACATATAGAAGAAATCACTAGCCAATTCAGTACTGCCATACAGTAAAAGTACTGTCATACAGGCCTAATATCAAATTTCAAGCTATTTTTGTACACAAATTGTTCAATATTTTATCAGGCTGACTTTAAAGATTATACGCGACATTTTGCTGCGTGGCAATACTGGGCATGCATTTATATAAAAGAGGTAGTCTAGTTACTCTATTAACACCGATATGCATTTGAATCCCATCTTTAGCTACCATCTAAGCTATTCATTTCCCTCCACAACGGGGCATACATGTAACATTTCCAAAATGGGATTGTATTGTACATGTAATGTTATGCCCCCTTGTGAGTTAGTAGTGCAGGCTATATAAAGAGGAAGCCCTCCATTGACCAATTCAGTTAGTTGTGACATCTCGTCTGGACAGATGTCCCTAGGTAGGTAGGTAGGTAGGTAGGTAGGTAGGTAGGTAGGTAGGTAGGTAGGTAGGTAGGTAGGTAGGTAGGTAGGTAGGTAGCTAGCTAGCTAGCTAGCTAGCTAACGTCAATGAAGCTAGCTAGTTCATTCTCACAAAAGTGAGACAACTGCTCTAGTGTCACGCCCTGACCTTAGAGAGCCTTTTTATTCTCTATTTTGGTTAGGTCAGGGTGTGACTAGGGTGGGTACTCTAGTTTTTGTATTTCTATGTTGGCCTGGTATGGTTCCCAATCAGAGGCAGCCGTCTATCGTTGTCTCTGATTGGGGATCATATTTAGGCAGCCTTTTTTCCACCTGTTGTGTGTGGGATCTTGTTTATGTTTTGTTGCTTGAGAGCACTGCATAGCCTCACGGTCATTTTTGTTCTGTATTGTTTTGGTGAGTTTCATTTATTAAACATGTGGAACTCTACGCACGCTGCACCTTGGTCCAGTAATTCTACAGACGATCGTGACAGAAGATCGCTGCGGTCCAGAGCCTCCATCGACGGTCTGCGGTCCGGAGCCTCCAGCGACGGTTCCCAGTCCGGAGCTTCCAGCGACGGTTCCCAGTCCGGAGCCTCCAGCGACGGTTCCCAGTCCGGAGCCTCCAGTGAAGATCTATGGCCCGGAGCCTCCAGTGATGATCCATGGCCCGGAGCCTCCAGTGATGATCCATGGCCCGGAGCCTCCAGTGATGATCCATGGCCCGGAGCCTCCAGTGATGATCCAATTCCATATTTAGATTTATTTTATTCAGCTTTGCCACTAAGGTTCTTCGAATAACCTTTTTCAATTGTTCTTCAAATAAATTACAGGGGTTCCCCCACAGTTTCAATTTGAAGAACCCCTAAAGGATACTCCAGGAACCTTTTCACTTCTTATAGTAAATTTACTTGAAGAACCCTTGAAAAAGGTTATTCTTCCAGTTAGAATGATTCCTCAAAAAACCTTTTGGGTAATTATTTTTAATCCCTGTCCACTCTCCCCCCATTATATATATTTATATAATGATTTTGATTTAAATAATTCATTATATATTTAGCGGCACCACAAACGTGAACTAATATTTACAGAACTATTAACCAAACAAACACATAACAAAAATGGCAATGTCAGACCATAATAAATAATACATTGACTTTGTATAGTGCTTTTCATTACATTTTTTAAAATAAAATAATGTACAATTAAAACATACATTAAAAATGAATCATAGGTAAACTAACAATATTGTAGACTTGATGCTAAATACACACAGCATTTTCTTGCTTTAGTGTGTGTGTGTGTGTCCAACAATCAATTAGTTATGCTAGGAAGTGTGCCATCTTTATGACTGGCCCTAGTAACTTCACCACAACTTCTCTTATCCCCAGAAGACTAACTTAAGTGTTTATCTGACATTTTTGGGAAATTTAACTTAAAATAAAAAAAATACAGCCATAGCAGAGCCCCAAGTCCAATGGAGACATCCTCTTGGGCGTGGATGTTCTCCTCCAAAGCCAGTGTGATTTCACCCTCATGGTGAAATGGATTTCCACCGATGTGCAGTAGAGTGGGGAGCTATGAAATCCTTGTCAAGAAAAGGAAGAAAAGATTAATACAAACACAATTAACAAACATAACAAAATGTTCAGATGTAGTTTTATATAAGCATGCACACCTATGTTTATGAAGAAACTGATTATTTGTGCATAGACATACCTGTCACGGACATAAAGGACACTCAGGTCCTCATTGAAGAGGTAGGGCAAGAGCAGGATGGTCTTGCAAAGCAATGGTCATATTATACTTGATAATTGTATTACAAAATACATATTTGTTATGTACTATGTATAGGCTACATTAGAGAAAGGGAAGGAGTAAGAGCATATAGCCTCACGGTGTGGCTCTTCTGTATTGTCCTTCAGGGACTGTCAAAATAGCAGGATAGCCTTGCAGAGTCCTTGAATTATCTTTTTGTCAATATCCATTCCATGGACTTCATTCATTTCTGAGAAGATCTGAAAATATAATTTGCACACATTGTATATCTGGAGGTTTAACTTAATTCACATAGACTTAAAACATAGCAAATGTGTGAACTAACTCACAATGCTGCAGTGACACAATGCAGGAAACTCATTAAGGCTCTTTTTGGTGTGGTACGTGCCGATTAAATGGGTTCTCTCAACTGAGGTCTTCTTCATTTTGTCCTGCAGGCCAGGATGATTTATTTTGCATTCCGCCTTCATTCTTTTGATGTGCTTTGTCATGGTGAAGGTGTCCTCTGCACTCTGTATCAATGCCTATTAACTTCATCGGGCTAGGCCCCTTTTTTCTCCACTTCCTGTCTGAATGACATGCCCAAAGTAAACTGCCTGTTACTCAGGCCTGAAGCCAGGATAGGCCTGAAACCAGGATATGCATATAATTGGTAACATTGGAAAGAAAACACTTTGAAGTTTGTAGAAATGTTAACATAATGTAGGAGAGTATAACACAATCGATATGGTAGGAGAAAATCCAAAGAAAAACCAACCAGAATAATTTTTGGAGAGAGACCATGCTCTTCCAATGGCCAGTATAAGGGCATACTCAATTCTACCTCCCAGTATGCAATTCCTATGGCTTCCACTAGGTGTCAGCAGTCTATGTTCAAGGTTTCATACTTGTAAATTGAACAAATACGTTTCAGTACAAGAACACCGGCTTGGAAATCCCTGTTTGCGCACGTCAAGACGCACCTGCTCAAATCGGTTTCCTATTGAACATACTTCTTTCCGTAATAAATATTATAGTTTGATTACATTTTAGGGTATCTGAAGATAAAAATAGAAGGACGGATTTTATCTAACAAAACGACACTACATGTTATAGCTGGGACCCTTTGGATGACAAATCAGAGGAAGGTTTTCAAAAGGTAAGTGAATATTTTATCACTATTTGTGAATTTATGAAACCTGTGCTGGTGGATATTTTGATATTTTTTGATGTGGGGCGCCGTCCTCAAACAATCGCATGGCATGTTTTTGCTGTAATAGCTTCTGTAAATAGGACAGTACGGTTAGATTAACAAACATGTAAGCTTTCAACCGACGTAAGACACTTGTATGTACCTAAATGTTTAATATTCATAATTGTTATGATTATTTACTTGAAATGCGCACCCTCCAGTTTCACCGGAAGTTGTCCCGCTAGTACCACCAACCAAAGAATAAAAACAAACACAACAAAGGCATCCAAAGACTGCCTAAATCGGTGCAAGGGAAAGCGCATCAGCCACCACATTATCCACACCTTTTACATGTCGTACATCCAAATAGAACGCCGGCAGGAAGAAACACCAGTGCATAATCCTGCGATTTGGGCAAAGCATGGTGTGTAGGAAAGTAAGGGTGTTGTGGTCAGTGTAAACCACAATAGGGACCACACCCGACACCACATATACCTCAAACTGCTGCAATGCCCAGATTAAGGAAAAGGCCTCCTTCTCCCCCACTGAATAATTAAACTGACAGCTATTTCTCCTGAAAGTTTAACAGTTAACAGGATGTTCAACACCTCCATCTGCATGAAGCAACACGGCACCTGCCCCCAAATTCCTGGCATCCACATATAGGCTGAAAGGCTATTTCAATCGTGGGGCAGCCAACACAGGGTCAGAGCTAAGAAGCAGTTTCACATTTTCAAAAGCACTGCCAGCATGAAGACCAGATGAAATCAGCCCTCTTCCTCAACAGATCAGTCAGAGGTGCTAAAACCGTGGAAAAGTTGCAGAAAACCCCCGAATAATACCCAACCATACCTAGGAAGCGTTGCAGCTCCTTGGTGGTGGTCGGTGGAAACAGAGCAATAGCGGCCACTTTAGTCCGCACCGGGAGAACACAACCCTACCCGACCACTTTGCTGAGGGAGGTCACTGTTTCCTGGGCAAACTCACATTTGGCTAAGTTCACAGTGAGACAGGCCACAGCCAAATGCTCAAACAGAGTCCGTATCCTCACCAGATGTCACTCCCAAGTGTCACTATAACCAACCACAATATCTAGATAAATAGCACAGCTTTCAAGGCCAGAGATCACCCTATTCACAAAATGCTGAAATGTAGCAGGAGTGTTGTGTAGGCCAAAACTCAAGCCCGTATAGGAGAAAGACCTGAAGGAGTAATTAAAGCAGATATTTCACAAACTCCTGATGACAAAGGCACCTACCAGTGACCGTTCAGCAAATCAAACTTGCTGACAAACCGGGCAGGACCAACCTGGTCAACACAATCTTCCATCGTGGGAGTGGTTAACAGTCAGGTTCACACTATTAACCTTTCGGTAGTCAGTGCAAAAATCTAAGAGAACCATCTGGCTTACTCACCAAGAGACACGGGGAGGCCCAACTGGAGAATGATGGTACAGCGACATCATAAAATGGCATGTACTTAATCCAAGTGACGTAGCTTCTCCAATGAGACACAATAAAAATGTTGTTTAATAGGGACAGGATCCCCAATATCAATATCGTTTACTGCCAAATGTGTACGAGAAGGTGTGTCAGCAAACAAAGACTGAAAATCAGTGATCAAATCAGTTAACTCTGCTTGACAATCATCAAACAGGTGATACAACAAACTCTCCAAGTTTGCAAGGGACTCGGAATTCATCAACCTACCCTACTAAATACCACCAGGGCCCGGCTCCCCCTCTTCATCACACTCTGCCACTGTATGTGAAGGTGGAGTGGCTGACCTCAGATCAACAGATTCCACCAAAAAACAGTACCAACCATTGTTTTAGCACATTTCTGATTTTGGCAATTCAGAAGACAAACAAGCATAATAGGGCTTTAAGAAATTGACATGGCAGAGCTGATTCGCCTTTCTGTGCTCAGGGGTAGCAATCAGACAGTTCGGACAATTGGCAAACCATCAGTATATGGGCGGCTGAATTTGGCCTGAAAAGGAGAATTGACAGTGGGCAGCAGGGCCAGCACCTGGTCCCCTGGACTAGGCTCACTGGTCAAACAATATTTTCATCCTCACCTGAGAGGATGCTAGTTTTCACAAGCTACATACAAGCTTTGTCGGAAACCACTAACATATTTGGGGTAGGCTCAACCACCTTCCAATTCTCCTTTAACCTCACTAGGGTATGTGGCACGGTAGCATCCGACCTCGTCAACAGCCAGTGAAACTGCAGGGCACCAAATTCAAAACAACAGAAATCCCATAATTAAAATTCCTCAAACATACACGTATTTTACACCATTTTAATGATACACTTGTTGTAAATCCAGCCACAGTGTCCGATTTCAAAAAGGCTTTAAGACGAAAGCACACCAAACGATTATGTTAGGTCAGAGCCAAGTCACAGAAAAACAAAGCCATTTTTCCAGCCAAAGAGAGGAGTCAGAAAAAGCAGAAATAGAGATAAAATGAATCACTAACCTTTGATGATCTCCATCAGATGACACTCATAGGACTTCATGTTACACTATACATGTATGTTTTGTACGTTAAAGTTCATATTTATATCCAAAAATCTGAGTTTACATTGGCGCGTTATGTTCGGTAGTTCCAAAACATCCGGTGATTTTGCAGAGAGCCACATCAATTTACAGAAATACTCATAATAAACATTGCTAAAAGATACAACTGTTATGCATGGAATTTTAGATCCACTTCTTCTTAATGCAACCGCTGTGTCAGATTTAAAAAAAACTTTACCGAAAAAGCACACCATGAAATAATCTGAGTACAGCGCTCAGAGCCCAACACAACCCAAACAGATATCCGCCATGTTGTGTAGTCAACAGAAGTCAGAAATAGCATTATAAATATTAACTTACCTTTGATGATTTTCTTTAGAATGCACTCCCAGGAATCCCAGTTCGACAATAAATGTTTGTTTTGTTCGATAATGTCCATAATTTATGTCCAAATACATCCTTTTTGTTCGCGCATTTAGCCCAGTAATCAAAATTCATGACGCGCGATCACTAGGTGCAGACGAAAAGTCAAAAAGTTCCGTTACAGTCCGTAGAAACATGTCAAACGATGTATAGAATCAATCTGTAGGATGTTTTTAACATAAATCTTCAATAATGTTCCAACCGGAGAATTCCTTTGTCTGTAGAATTGCAATGGAACACAAGCTAACTATCACGTGAACGCGCGTGGCCAGCTCGTGGCTCTCTGGCAGACCTCTGACTCATTCCCCTCTCATATGCCCCCACTTCACAGTAGAAGCCTCCAACAAGGTTCTAAAGACTGTTGACATCTAGTGGAAGCCTTAGGAAGTGCAATATGACCCCATAGACACTGTGGATTCGATAGGCAAAGAGTTGAAAACCTCAGATTTCCCACTTCCTGGTTGGATTTCTTCTCAGGTTTTTGCCTGCCATATGAGTTCTGTTATACTCACAGACATCCTTCAAACAGTTTTAGAAACTTCAGAGTGTTTTCTATCCAAATCCACTAATTATATGCATATTCTAGCTTTTATGGCTGAGTAGCAGGCAGTTTAATTTGGGCACGCTTTTCATCCAAAATTCCTAATGCTGCCCCCTACCCTAGTGAAGTTAATACAGCAAGGGGACCACACAGTTTGGAGACACCAATAAGGACACCAATAAGAATAAGAAACTTTCTTAGGCCAAGAAACATGAGAAATGGACAATAGACGGGTGGAAATCTGTCCTTTGGTATGATGATTTTGAGATTTTTGTGTCTTTGTGAGACACAGAGTAGGTGAACGGATGATCTCAGCATGTGTGGTTCCCACTATGAAGCATGGAGGCGGAGTTGTTATAAGTGGGGGTGTTTTGCTCTGTCTGTGATTTGTTTAGAATTCAAGGCACACTTAACCATTATGGCTACCACAGCATACTGCAGCGATACGCCATCCCATCTGGTTTGCGCTGAATGGGACTATCATTTGTTTTTCAACAGGACAATGACCCAACACACCTCCAGGCTGTGTAAGGGCTATTTGACCAAGAAGGAGAATGATGGAGTGCTGCATCAGATGACCTGGCCTCCACAATCACCCGACCTCAACCCAATTGAGATGGTTTGGGATGAGTTGGACCGCAGAGCAAAGGAAAAGCAGTCAACAAGGGCTCAGTCTATGTGGGAACTCCTTCAAGACTGTTGGAAAAGCATTCCAGGTGAAGGTGTTTGAGAGAATGCCAAGAGTGTGCAAAACTGTCAATCAAGGAACAGGGTGGCTACTTTGAAGAATATAAAATATATTTTGATTTGTTTAACACTTTTTTGGTTACTACATGATTCCGTGTGTTATTTCATAGTTTTGATGTCTTCACTACAATGTAGAAAATAGTCAAATTAAAGAAAAACCCTTGAATGAGTAGGTGAGTTCAAACTTTTGATGGGTACTGTATGTAGAACTTGATTGTAGTCAACCTGTTGTAAATTCAATTAATTGGACATGACTTGGAAAGGCACACACCTGTCTATATAAGGTCCCACAGTTGACAGTGCATGTCAGAGCAAAAACCAAGCCATGAGGGCTAAGGTATTTTCCATAGAGCTCCGAGACAGGATTGTGTCGAGGCACAGATCTGGGGAAGGGTGCCAACAAATGTCGGCAGAATTGTTGGTCCCCAAGAACACAGTGACATCCATCATTCTTAAGTGGAAGAAGTTTGGAACAACCAATACTCTTCCTAGAGCTGGATGCCCGGCCAAACTGAGCATTCGGGGGAGAAATGCCTTGGTCAGGGAGGTGACCAAGAACCTGATGGTCACTCTGACAGAGCTCCAGAGTTCCTCTGTGGAGATGGGAGAACCTTCCAGAAGGACAACCATCTCTGCAGCACTCCTTCAAATCAGGCCTTTATGGTGGAGTGGTCAGACGGAAGCCACTCCTCAGTAAATGGCACATGACAGCCCCCTTGGTGTTTGTCAGAAGACTCTCAGACCATGAGAAACAGGATTCTCTGGTCTGATGAAACCAAGATTGAACTCTTTGGCCTGAATGTCAAGTGTCACGTCTGGAGGAAACCTGGTACCATCTCTACGGTGAAGCATGGTAGTGGCAGCATCATGCTGTGGGGATGTTTTTCAGCGGCAGGGACTGGAAGACTAGTCAGTTATCGAGGGAAAGATGAACGGAGCAAAGTACAGAGAGATCCTTGATGAAAACCTGCTCCAGAGCTCTTAGGACCTCAGACTGTGGCAAAGGTTCACCTTCCAACAGGACAATGACCCTAAGCTCACAGCCAAGACAAAGCAGGAGTGGCTTCGGGACTGGTCTCTGAATGTCCTTGAGTGTCCCGGCCAGAGCCCGGACATGAACCAGATCGAACATCTCTGGATAGACCTGAAAATAGTTGTGCAGCGACGCTCCCATCCAACCTGACAGAGCTTGAGGGGATCTGCAGAGAATGGGAGAAACTCCCTAAATACAGGTGTGCCAAGCTTGTAGTGTCATACCCAAGAAGACTCGAGGCTGTAATCGCTGCCAAAGGTACTTCAACAAAGTACTGAGTAAATGGTCTGAATACTTATGTAAATGTGATATTTCAGTTTTTTATTTTTAATACATTTGCAAACATTTCTAAAAACCTGTTTTTGCTTTGACATTATGGGGTATTGTTTTTAGATTGATGAGGGGAATTTTTTTTTTAAAATTCATTTTAGAATAAGGCTGTAATGTAACAAAATGTGGAAAAAGTCAAGGGTTCTGAATACTTTCCCGAATGCACTGTACATAAGGCCATCAACTGGAGTCATTATTAATTCTCTGAGGGGCTATAGACATTTACAGAATGGTTACCTGGAGGAAAATTGGGGAGGTTTCAATTTAAGACTGGGGGAGGGTTTAGTATTTTCTTTTTAATCAGTCCAGGGGAGGATCATGTAATTTGTAATTGATTACAGTTCAATATTTCTCAGTGTATTGGAATTACTTGCTTATTAGGCTATATATCAATCAATGTGTTCCTGATGCTGCCAGTCATCTCTGATTCTCAGCTGGGCGCGCAATATCAAGTGGACTATTTATTGTGGTCTCTATCAAATCTATCCATAGCCTTTAGCCTTCGAAGTGCATGCTCGAGAAGCACAGAGCAAATGTATATTTCTAAGATAGCTGCTGGAATGGTGTAAACACAACTAGGCAGCATTACAGACTGCAATGGATATTCCAACCCTGAGCCCTGGCCTCCTCGGTTCTTGCTGAATAAACACGTTTTTCTGTGCTGCCAAACCAATGGCTGTGTTGTATAGGCCTATGGTGGTAGTTCTGAAGTCAAAGGCTTCTTCTGAAAATAGTTTATTAGGCCTAGTCCAAAAAAAGCACTATATTGCATGGGAACTAACCTCTAGCTTATGTTCTGTCCAGTTTGAGAAGGAGAGCACAAAGATGAGGCCTGAAGGACGACTTTGGTAGCTTGCTATAATAATTTATTTTCTTAAAAACAATATGTTTCTTGCACATGATCTATTTATCCGAGTTATTGACCTCACAATAAGCCAGATTTGGGTAAATTACATTGTGGTGCTGAAACTTGAAGCAGCAGCCGTGGCACAATCAATTGGAAATAGACAGCTCATAGTGGTGAAATCATGGAGCTGAAGTAGGCAAATTCAAGTAAGCATACTTCATTTCATTTGAATTAGACTTTACTACCATTAACTGGCTTTTTGTTGAAGCCTATTTCTTCCTATTTAGAAATAAGATAGGCCTACCTGTTTGACAGACAGAATTAGGCTATATACTCTAAAATGTAGGGGTTCAACTGGAGTTCTTCAAAGATCCTCAAATAACCTTAGGGTTCTTGACAGTGAAAAACAGCCCCAAAAGGTTATTTAATGTGTTGATGTTCTCCGTGTCCATAGCCAGAAAGATTGTGCAGTGCATGGTGATCAAACAGGTTTCCTTGTTATATTTATCAGAGGTGTATGGAGGGTGTGAATCCCAAAATGTTTTAACTATACAGATGTTTAACAAAACACACGACAGTCGACAGTATCATACCTTGGTTTTTGTGGTAAATGTGAATGAAAAAAAACAGTTTGGATAATGGTTTTCATAAACATACCTTGTCCATAATGTGGAGGCCTTTGGGATATTCATTGAAGAGGTAAGGGAGGAGGATGGTACATGTGACCTGCATAACATACCAATACTAATTGACATACCTTTGTATAACTCCTTGTCTGTATACCTGCAGACACCTACATCTACACCCAAAACACCTAGCCTTTAACATATTCTTATAGCCTACATATTCTTACCTATTTGTTGATTTTTATGCATTGAATTGTGTTAATTTTCTGTTTTGGAAAGATTTGCACAAATATGAAAAGATAAAACAATATATATTTAGATCATGCTGTCACACATACTCCCTCTGCGGCTCTCTGGGTCACCAGGCTGCTCATTATTACACACATCTGTCACCATCGTTATGCGCACCAACGCCTCATCAGACTCACCTGGACTTCATCACCTTCTTGATTACCTTCCCTATATCTGTCACTCCCTTTGATTCCTTCCCCAGGTGTTATTGTTTCTGTTCCCTTGTTTCATGTCTGTACGTTTCTTGTTTTGTTCCTTGTGTTATTTATTATTAAAAGTCACTCCCTGAACCCGACTCCCAGCGTACACATTACACATATAAGGAACAAACATTACTTTAAATTGAGGAGATCTTAAAATGTTTCAGTTAAGTGCCTGCACCTGCTGTGCGTTTCAAATCCAAATGTTTCAGTTGGGCAGTTAGGTTCCTGCAAGAACCCCTACCAACTAAGGAGGTTCCTCGATGAACCCCACCTCCTATGGGTTCTTGGAAGAACCTTTTGGGGGCATTTTCAGTGCCAAGAACACTAATGTTCTTTGAAGAACTTTGAGGATCTTAGAAGAACCCTTTTTGAACCCCCAATTTCTTTTGTGTACCTCTGTGTCAGACTCAAATTGAGGGGGGTTGAGTTGGTATGCCATAGGCCAAAAAGCACAGGCCTACCTACCCCTTGTTTGCTTAAGATTCTGAAGAAAATAAAATGGATCAGATTATATAAAGTTTTCTATAACAGCGCTTTGGTCCGCAATGCTTTATGCTAGCAACAAACTGTAAAATACCCGAGAAAGACGTGACTCCGATGCATATGGGAATATCATTGTTTAATGTCTTTGACATTCAGAGGCTGAGGAGACAAAAAATAGACTGTGCTTGGGAAGTAATCTAATTCTGTCACTATCAATTGAATAAGCTATTCACTTTCTGTACAGTTGAAGATGTTTAAACCCAGACAGCTTTTAGGGAAACATTTGTGACCTCTCTCGTTGGGTTAAGCCATGGAAGAAGAGTAGCTAGCAGATAATCTTTTACTGTAGTGGGCTAAATAAGGGTAACACATAGTGTTTCTTTGTAGTCTTAAACACATCTAATTTCAAACAAAAGTGTACACAAGCAGCATACCCCCCTGCATCCCACTGCTGGCTTCAAATCAAATCAAATTTTAATAGTCACATGCGCAGAATACAACAGGTGTAGACATTACAGTGAAATGCTTACTTACGAGCCAACAGTGCAGTTTCAAAAAATACAGATAAGAACAAGAGATAAAAGTAGCAGTAAAAAGCAGCAGTAAAAAATAACAATATATACAAGGGGGTGTCGGTACAGAGTCAATGTCCGAGGGCACCGGTTAGTTGAGGTAGTATGTACATGTAGGTAGAGTTAATTAAAATGACTATGCATAGATGACAACAGAGAGTGGCAGTGGTGTGGAGGGGGGGGGGGGGGGGGGGGCAATGCAAATAGTCTGGGTAGCCATTTGACTAGATGTTCAGGAATCTTATGACTTTTGGGTATAAGCTGTTTAGAAGCCTCTTGGACCTAGGCTTGGCGCTCCAGTACCGATTGCGTGCGGAAGCAGAGAGAACAGTCTATGATTAGGGTGGCTGGAGTCTTTGACAATTTTTAGGGCCTTCCTCTGACACCGCCTGGTATAGAGGTCCTGGATGACAGGAAGCTTGGCCCCACTGATGTACTGAGCCGTTCACACTACCCTCTGTAGTGCCTTATGGTCGGAGACCGAGCAGTTGCCATACCATGCAGTGATGCAACCAGTTAGGATGCTCTCGATGGTGCAGCTGTAGAACCTTTTGAGGATCTGGGGACACATGCCAAATCTTTTCAGTCTCCTGAGGGGGAATAGGTTTCGTCGTGCCCGCTTCATGACTGTCATGGTGTGCTTGAACCATGTTAGTTTGTTGGTGATGTGGACACCAAGGAACTTGAAGCTCTCAACCTGTTCCACTGTAGCCCCATCGATTAGAATGGGGGCGTGCTCGGTTCTCTTTTTCCGGTAGTCCACAATCAACCCTGCTTGCTTCTTAAGCTAAGCAGGGTTGGTCTTGGTTGGTCCCGAGATGGGAGACCAGATGCTGCTGGAAGTGGTCTTGGAGGGCCAGTAGTAGGCACTCTTTTCTCTGGTCTAATAAAAAATATCCCAATGCACCAGGGCAGTGATTGGGGACATTGCCCTGTGTAGGGTACTGTCTTCTGGATGGGATATTAAATGGGTGTCCTGACTCTGTGGTCACTAAAGATCCCATGGCGCTTATCGTAAGAGTAGGGGTGTAAACCCTGGTGTCCTGGTTAAATTCCCAATCTGGCCCTCATGCCATCATGGTCACCTAATCATTCCCAGCTTACAATTGGTCATTCATCCCCCCTCCTCACCCCTGTAACTATTCCCCAGGTTATTGCTGTAATTGAGAATGTGTTCTCAGTCAACTTACTTGGTAAATTATGTAGAATTGCATGAAATGTTTTTAAAAGGCAATTTTTTTTCTCAGACTTTCAAATACAATGATAGATTCATGCAATCAATGCTTTTACTATAAAGGAGATTTTTCCACCGCTACTCTCGTCCACGGTGGTCTGTGAACCCACTACCTTCTGGCCCGCCACACTTGTGTAAGGACCGACACCGGAGACGAGAAGCAGGCACGGGGATTTAACATTTAATTAGGAACAGACAAAGATCAGGACAGAAACAGCGTCAGCACACGGATACACAATGACAAACGACAAGCAATGCAGCAGCGGGGAACAGAGATGGGGAACTGACAAATATAGGGGAGGTAATAAACAGGTGATTGAGTCCAGGTAAGTTCAATAATACGCTGATGTGTGTGATGGGGGAAGGCAGGTGTGCGTTATGATAGTGGCAGGAGTGCGCAATGCTGGGGAGCCTGGCGCCCTTGAGCGCCAGGGGGGGAAGAGCAGAAGCAGGCCTGACACCTTGTGCCCAATCAAACCTCCTGCGTTGCCATGTAATGCTTACAGGACGAAAAACTGTTTCTAAAACGGCATATCGAAGGCTCTGGTCTGTCCAAGAAGTGAGGGTAAATGGTCTCTACTATCCACTTTGTTTTTTATTTTGGGCATATAGTGGAGGGTTTAGGTAAAATGTCAATTTTTTTTAAGAGATCCGATTTTCTCAGTATAACCCTTATTATAAATAATGCTCACTCCCTTAGAGGTAAAGTTCCCTATGTCTCTGCAAATTGATCAGTTAATAAAGTAATGTAAAGAAACGGTTTCCTTTTTTCCCTTTTAGGAATAACTTGGTAATTTATTATGTCTATGGGAGGTAGAATAAGGAAAAAATCTAAAGTTGTATTATTAGGCGAAAAGAGGATGTGTGTTATCCAAGCTCAGGGGCTGATGCCAGATATTACCACAGAAAGCCTATTGACTTTATCAAACAGTAAGCCCTGGCCTCGACACTAACAAATAGGCCTGAATAACTATCTAGCTGTATTTGTGTGCTTCTATTGAGTCACTGTATACAAGGTAACCCGGAATACACTGCCTTGTGGTAATCCCTAATTCTCTAACCAGCTCTTACCATCTTTCTAATTTTTAATCACTGATATTGCAGAATGTAAATATACTTTACATACCCTGACCACAGCCTATGTGTTATACAGCTCATTGTTGATGTAATAGTGTACGCCCCTCTCAGGGTGTCTGTCAACCAACAAATACCAGACATGACATTCAGTCTTCTCTACAGTAACCACTCAACAGAAACCACAAAAGCATTGTTCAATTTCCCTGGAAACCGAGGGTCAAATTGACTCGATTACACTCCAGTACAGTGCACAGCCTCGCACTCTAACACTACTGTTACATAACAGACCTTATTAGATTTGTTAGTGCTGCATTTCAGCAACGAAGGTGAAAGATAAATCAATGTGTGAAACAGGCCTTGACACTGTGCTGAGAATTTGATGAATACACTATTCATGTATTGCTAAACCACAAAACCACGCTACTGCTAAGCTACACAATTGGGAAAGAATGAAGAAAAATAGATTGCTGTTACTGTATGATTTGAAAAGTTAACAAAAAAACTTCCAGGCAGAGTAGATCTGTTATTCTTTGAGTTAAATAACCTCTAGTTAAACCTGACTGCCTAAAGTCAATGGGAGCAAGTGCGAGTGAACTAGGTTGAAATGGCAGGAACCCTTTTACCGAGATTTACCGGGATTTACCGCCCAAAACCCGGAATAAATAACTGCGAGAAACCGGTAAATTGTAATAAATGATTTATATGAACAGCATGGCATGAAATGGAACTATAAAATTATAAGTGATGTCCAAATCTGGCTTCTCTACGGCCTCTGCACGATAAATAATCAAGGCTCAGGGTGGGGACAGACAGCCCATCTTAGTAGGGAGCGCAGTTCACAATGCATGTAGACCTATCATCTCATCACGGTAACTATTTTTACAGGTACAGGTAGGCCTACATTTGCTGCAACCTAGCCTATGCTACAGTAATATAAAGACTGAAAGCACATCTAATTTACCCATATCCATCTGGCTTTCGGGGGTCACCTTATTTTTAACTGTAAATATAATTATTTTTGAATTGCAGCAGAGTTTTAACCTCTCTGGGGTGTGTGGGACGTTAGCGTCCCACCTCGGCAACAGCCAGTGAAACTGCAGGGCGCCAAATTCAAAACAACAGAAATCCCATAATTTAAATTCCTCAAACATACAAGTATTTTACACCATTTTAAAGCTACACTTGTTGTAAATCCAGCCACGGTGTCCAATTTCAAAAAGGTTTTACGACGAAAGCACACCAAACGATTATGTTAGGTATGAGCCAAGTCACAGAAAAAGACAGCCATTTTTCCAGCTAAAGAGAGCAGTAACAAAAAGCAGAAATAGAGATAAAATTCATCACTAACCTTTGATAATCTTCATCAGATGACACTCATAGGACTTCATGTTACAAAATACATGTATTTTTTGTTCGGTAAAGTTCATATTTATATCCAAAATCTGAGTTTAGGCAAGACGCTACTGTATCACTTGGCAAAAAGCCTGAGAAAATGCAGAGCGCCAAATTAAAATTAATTACTATGAAAATTACTATAAAATCAAACTTTCATTAAATCACACATGAAAGATACCACATTAAAATTACACTGGTTGTGAATCCAGCCTACGTGTCAGAATTCAAATAGGCTTTTCAGCGAAGCATACGATGCTATTATCTGAGCATAGCACCATAGTAAACAAAAGAGAGAAAACATTTCAACCCAGCAGGCGCGACACAAAACGCAGAAATAAAAATATAATTCATGCCTTACCTTTGACGAGCTTCTTCTGTTGGCACTCCAATATGTCCCATAAACATAACAAATGGTCCTTTTGTTCGATTATTTCCGTCGATATATATCCAAAATGTCAATTTATTTGGCGCGTTTGATCAAGAAAAACACCGGTTCCAACTTGCACAACGTGACTACAAAATATCTCAAAAGTTACCTGTAAGCGTTGTCCAAACATTTCAAACTACTTTTGTAATACAACTTTAGGTATTTTTTTACGTAAATAATCGATAAAATTGAAGACGGGATAATCTGTGTTCAATACCGGAGGAAAACAATGCGTAGCATGCTTTCTGGTCACGCGCCGCTAACAAACAGTACACTTCACTGGAGCCTCATTCTGAACATGGCCACTTCTTCATTTCTCAAAGGAAAAACCTCAACCAATTTCTAAAGACTGTTGGCATCCAGTGGAAGCGATAGGAACTCCAGGAAGGTCCCTTAGAAATCTGGATTCCCAATGAAAAATCATTGAAAAGAGAGTGACCTCAAAAAATAAAACATCTGAATGGTTTGTCCTCGGGGTTTTGCCTGCCAAATAAGTTATGTTATAGTCACAGACATGATTCAAACAGTTTTAGAAACTTCAGAGTGTTTTCTATCCATACTAATAATAATATGCATATATTAGCATCTGGGACTGAGTAGGAGGCAGTTTACTCTGGGCATGCTTTTCATCCAAACGTGAAAATGCTGCCCCTTATCCTAGAGAAGTTAAAGGTCTTGCTCACATCGGCTACGGAGAGCGTGATCACACAGTCGTCCGAAACAGCTGGTGTTCTCATGCATACTTCAGTGTTGCTTGCCTCGAAGTGATTACAAAAGGCATTTTGCTCATCTGGTAAGCTTGTGTCACTGGGCAGCTCGCGGATGGATTTGCTTTTGTAGTCTGTAATATTTTTCAAGCCCTGCCACATTTACTCTGCTTTTATCTGGATTTACAACCTAAACCCACCTTACAGTGGCTGTCAGCATCTTAAATCATGGAAACAGTCATATACAGAAACACACAGACACACTCAGAGATGCACACACACACACACACACACACACACACACACACACACACACACACACACACACACACACACACACACACACACACACACACACACACACACACACACACACACACACACACACACACACACACTTCACTCAGTGGTAGCATTCCAAGAGGGTTAGTTATTACATCTTCTGTGTGTATCTGCTTGGGTGTCCTTTGTCCTTGACCCCATTGATGGTGGCTATTCCCTTCATACAGACACACAGCCACTCACACACACATGCATGCATGCAGACACATACACACAAACACCACTCCCTTCCAGGGGGGCTTGACATATTTATAACAGAGTTCAGGATAGCAGGCATGTCAGCAATGGAACCTGACCAACTTCATTATTAATTACTTAATTAATTAATCAATCAATCAATAAAATCAGACACACACAAAGCAACTGGATCTCGAGTGGCTCCAGAGTGGCACAGTGGTCTAAGGTACTTCATCTCAGTGCTAGAGGTGTCACTACAGACCCTGGTTTGAATCCAGGCTGTATCAAAACGAGCCGTGATTGGGAGTCCCAAAGGGTGGCGCACAATTGGCGCAGCGTCATCTGGGTTTGGCCGGTGTTGGCCGTCATTGTAAATAAGAATTTGTTCTTAACTGACGTGCCCAGTTAAATAAAAGTTCAATAAATAAAAAACCCTGACCGTAATGACACAGAACAACAGAATGGTATATGGCTTAAAATAATGGTCTTGATGTTTTAACTTGATGTTTTGTTAGGTTGATATCTCGTCGTATATTATCTGTTACGCTACTGAATCCAGGCTAAAATCGAGGATGATCTTTTATTCTTTAATGTGTAATCTCAGTGATTTTATTCATGTTGTGAACACAGTCCATTCCAACAGGTAGATAAACTCTGTAGAAACTCTAAAAGCTGGAGTTTTATTAGTGCATGTGTGTTTGACAGGTAGAATATATATATTGTCAACGAACAGATTTGCTTTATTGTCTTTTGAGGGCAATACTTACATCCTGAAATACAGTTGGGTATAGTTACTTTCTAAATGTAATCTGTTACAGTTACTAGTTACCAGTCCAAAATTGTAATCAGTGACGTAACTTTTGGATTACCCCAAACTCAGTAATGTAATCAGATTACATTCAGTTACTTTTAGATTACTTTCCCCCTTAAGAGGCAATTAAATGAAGAGAACAATGTATGTTACCAATTGAACCACATCTATTGCAGAATAAATTAATATTAAAGTTTACTTAGATGGCCATATATGGATAAAATTGTACCTTATGGGTTGGTTATGTAGGGTTTTTCTAACCCATCGCTTTCTACTACATATAATAATACGATTAAATTATATCTTTACATTCAAATCCAAAGTCTATCAGAATTTCAATCATTCCAATAAATGTTATACCCCTTGATCTTCAAGAATAGGACTTGGAAATATGGAAATATAGATTAGACAAATTGTTTAACCTGAGCATGACCCCAAAACTAAGGACTTATTAGCCAGCCCTACTCTGTTGTTTATGATTTTGTTGTTATGGAGGACTGATTAGGATTATTGATTCGAGATGACAATAAATGCTGCGCTCCTGCTGCGCTCATGGAATGTTATGTTTTGAGCACTACTGAAAAGTGCTATTTACATGTGAAAATGAATGCCATAAGATGCATTGGCTATAGGCCTGTTGTTTACCTTTTTGTTGGTGACACTTTGATATCTTGATAATATGCAGCTGTTTCAAGGGCAAATGCACAGATGGAACAATAACAAAATTGTCTCCCCGCCTCTGTTTTGGTAAAAAGCTGAGGGATGGGCCTGGAGAAATGTAACCACTCTCAGATTAATAGACAGAGCTATGGATGCAAAATTATTGTTTTAACCACATTATGAGACTGGCTATACAGTGTTTGTTTACATTTAGAATGTTTTCAAACATTGGAGCAAAACAAGCTTATATTTTGGGTTCTGATAGAGTGTGACAGTTGAACGAAGCTTATGAGGCATTTATAAGTTATATGCTTCAAAAATCAATGGATATATACACTACCAGTCAAAAGTTTGGACACATCTACTCATTTCAGGGTTTTTCTTTATTTTTTACTATTTCTACATTGTAGAATAATAGTGAAGACATCAAAACTATGAAATAACACACATGGAATCATGTAGTAACCAAAAGTGTTAAACAAATCAAAATAGATTTCATATTTTAGATTCTTCAAAGTAGCCACCCTTTGCCTTGATAATAGATTTGCACACTCTTGGCATTCTCTCAACCAGCTTCATGAGGTGGTCACCTGGAATGGATTTCAATTAACAGGTGTGCCTTGTTAAAAGTTAATTCATGGAATGTCTTTCCTTAATGCGTTTGAACCAATCAGTTGCGTTGTGACAAGGTAGGGGTGGTATACAGAAGATAGCCCTATTTGGAAAAAGACTAAGTCCATACTTTAGCAAGAACAGCTCAAATAAGCAAAGAGAAATGACTACCCATCATTACTTTAAGACATGAAGGTAAGTCAATGAGGAAAATGTGAAGAACTTTGAACGTTTCTTCAAGTGCAGTCGCAAAAATCATTAAGCGCTATGATGAAACTGGCTCTCATGAGGACCGCCATAGGAAAGGAAGACCCATAGTTCACTCTGCGGTCCAACTCATTCCTAACCATCCTCAGAAATTGCAGCCCAATAAATGCTTCACAGAGTTCAAGTAATAGACACATCTCAACATCAACTGTTCAGAGGAGACTACGTATATCAGGCCTTCATGGTTGAATTGCTGCAAAGAAACCACTACTAAAGGACACCAATAAGAAGAAGAGACTTGGTTGGGCCAAGAAACACGAGCAATGGACATTAGACCGGAGGAAATCTTTCCATTGTGACCGCTGTGTCTTTGTGAGAAGCAGAATTGGTGAACGGATGATCTCAGCATTTGTGGATCCCACCGTGAAGCATGTAGGATGAGGTGTGACAGCGATACACCATCCCATCTGGTTTGCGCTTGTTTTTCAACAGGACAATGCCCCAACACACCTCCAGGCTGTGTAAGGGCTATTTTACCAAGAAGGAGAGTAATGGAGTGCTGCATCCGATGACCTGGCCTCCACAATCACCCGACCTCAACCCAAGTGAGATGGTTTGGGATGAGTTGGACCGCAGAGTGAAGGAAAAGCAGCCAACAAGTTTTCAGCATATGTGGAAACTCCTTCAAGACTGTTGGAAATGATTCCAGGTGAAGCTGTCTGAGAGAACGCCAAGAGTGTGTAAAGCTGTCATCAAGCAAAGGGTGGCTACTTTTTAGAATCTAAAATATGAAATATATTTTTATTTGTTTATCACTTTTTTGGATACTACATGATTACATATGTGTAATTTCATACAATGTAGAAAATAGTAAAAACAGATTAAACCCCTTGAATGAGTAGCTGTGTCCAAGCTTTTGACTGGTACTCTATATATATATATTTATGCTGAAACCCTTTTAAACACCAATGGTATTCACTAAGTTAATGGTTCATATTTCGGATAGTGTTTTACAGCTTTGTCATTCTATTTCTTATTCAAATTGTTCCTATATTTTACGTGATAAGGCCACACAGAGGGCCAGAGATTATTACAGACACCTGTTTTCTGACGTACACAAAAGGTAGATTACATAAAAATCCTTGAAAAATACAAATGTATAGGTGGACCAACTGGCGGCTGCTAGCCAATGGTTCTTGGATGGCGGTGAAAGTCTGTATCGTGTTTGGAAACATGATTTGTCTATATGTTGGGTCGGAAGAGAACTCGAAATACTTTGGGTAGATTAGGGAACCAGTGGTAATATGGCTTAAAACAGTATTTAGATCATGAAGAATGGGAATATGAGGGAACTTTCAAGACAGTTAAGGAATGACATAATTCGTACATCAACATATTGCTTTCAGCATTAATATTTTCCAGGTAGTTACCCATTACTCCTTTTTCCCTCAGGCCTGCTTTGCTTCTCTGTCTCTCTCTGTCTCTCTCTCTGTCTCTTTCTCTCTCTCTTCTACTGCTCCTCCTCCCGACAGCTGTTCCAATTACATATCTGTGCACGTGTAGTCCTCCTGGATTTGACCAGCCATTTGACAGTCTCTCAGCTGTGATTCACACCACATGCAAAAGCCCTGTCATACTGTACACGCACACACGGACACATACACGCACACACACTTGCATAAACACACACACACACACACACACACACACACACACACACACACACACACACACACACACACACACACACACACACACACACACACACACACACACACACACACACACACACACACACACACACACACTCAAACTCACACACACACAAGTCCTCAAACCTGCAGTCCACCACCTGCCCTGGAACTGAGCGTCTGTCAGATATTATCTGTTCATCTGTGCGTCCACTTTTTCTCTCTGCTTCTTCCCTACTGCTGCCAACTCACACACACAAAGAAGAGTTTCTATTCACAGATTTCCGCAAACACACTGTGGGATAGAGACACTGCTGTACTAACATTCTACTTTGCTTTCAACAATGGTTATACAAGTCATATTGTTTGAAACAGTACCAATAAAATACAGATTCTACAAAGCAGACTGTTAGTCAAATAAATAATGCAATGTGATGCTAGAACTGCTCTGTTTAATCACTCATATTGAAAGAGCAGGGATTGGTTCCAGACCCTAAGTACTAATCATTTCATTCTCACAAACCCTCTGGACAGGGCGTAGTGAAAACAGACATTTAGTCATTAAAACAGATCAGATTGTTTCCCCCTCTAAATGTATTCCCTCTGATGGTGTTGGTGTTTTAATCAAACTATGTTAAATATATGTTAGAAAAAATTGTCAACCACCAAGTCCAAGTACAAGATACTGTCTGTACATACTTAGATAAGACTAGACTTCCCATCTCTTTACACGCTTGAATCAGTCAGGTGAACTCATGTATTCAGTAAACACACTTCACAGTGACATTTGATGTCCAGGCAAACATGAAAGTGAACATTTGAATGGTGACCTTTGCCCCTGAACTTCAGAGGTACCCCCAGAGGCCAACACACAGACATTTAGTAACCAGACCACACCAAACCAGATCCAACAGATAGGTGAAAGGTCAATGTAGGTGCCACTCAAGTAGTAGGAGAGGAATTTAAATAAGTAGGAGGCTTGGGGGGCCTGACCAACATGGAAGTGGTGGGGTTGGGGTGTGGATAAGATTGCAGCCTTGTGACACAGCAGCAAAAAACGTGTAAATTGGGCCTACACTTCCTTCTCATGTAATTGTAAAATGGGGAAAGTGAACCATATGCCGCTTCAAGTATACATTCTTACTGTGTCAACAGTTGGCAGATGGTTCAAATCATAGACAATGTGTGTGTGTGTGTGTGTGTGTGTGTGTGTGTGTGTGTGTGTGTGTGTGTGTGTGTGTGTGTGTGTGTGTGTGTGTGTGTGTGTGTGTGTGTGTGTGTGTGTGTGTGTGTGTGTGTGTGTGTGTGTGTGAGAGAGAGAGAGAGAGAGGTCATTTACATGGTCTTTGGGAATATTACTCTGCCTTGTTCACTACAACTGACAGGGAAGATATTGGTATTTTCCTTCTGGTCTGCTCTCTACTGCATATTCAAGATAAATAAAGGACAGTGGTGTACATTTTTTAATGTAACATTTTTGCAATAAATAGCTCTGTAATTTTATACTCAATGTATATTATTTTATCCACCATAATATCATTAGTCTGTCTGCCATCTCATTAGTATATATATATTACATTAACTATTTACAGTTGCAGAGAACGAGTCAGAACATTAAGGAGTGCCAAACCAAGAAGTCAGGTAATTGTATCGTCCCACCCGACGTGTCCTCGTTTGAGATAAAATACCACGTTGCCAACAACAAGGGAAGATATTCTATCTGACGACATATTTGGTGAAATTGAGGTTTCAAAGGAAATGGGAAGCGAGAGCTGAGTGAAATATCGGTATGGGAGAAAAGTATTGAATAATTAAATTAAGAATCCGATTAAAGCTATAACATGTTTCATGAATTATTCAGCTGGCGTTTATGTCCCAGGAAGTCAACTGAAAAACACATTCCTCTCGCAGATGTCCCCCTTCTCCTGTACACTCTACATTTAATCTGCACCAGTATTGATGGATACCATTATAAAACAAAATAATTAAATCTGAAAAGCAAAATTAATTGTGCCAATATTTCATCCCCTCTATATGCATCATTACGGAACAAGACCCAGACAATTTTTCACCATCAAAATATTAAAGCATAAATCAAAGGTTATAGGAGGATAAAAAAGACTTAGGCTTGAAAGGTATTGTTTTAACAGAATGACAAAATCATTACAATCAAATTTATGACCCAGGGTGGCAGTCATTTATATGATCTTGTGTTGGCACGTCACTGTAATATCCCAGTCATGCCCCTCGCGCTCTCTCATCTACTGTGGCGAAACTAATCCCACTTCTATCCTCTGCTTACTGTAACTGGAGGGGTCTGTTTCAGGGGAGGGGCCTCCATATTGGCAAATCGGTGTTCCGGAATTCCCCAGCTGTATCCCACAAATGTCTCTCATCTATTGTCGTGGGAATTGCTGCTGACAATTGGGATCCAGATTTGATGGATTTTTTGTTGTTGTTGTTACCTTTAAAAAAATGTAGTGGGTATTATGGTGCAAAAATGGCAGACATTGATTTACCTGTGTTCTGATGGTTGTTTGTGAAACATTCGTGGAACATCATTTCCTGCGTTCTCTGTGAAGCCTGTCATGGCGTGGTTAACGGGGATAAGAGTGGTACTGTAAGTGTGAACATTTCTCCTAACCCAGCTGAAAGAGGGTGGATTCTTATGTAGAAACAAATACTGTTAAACTGCTTAGACAGCTTGATTGTCGATTTCGCCACTATATGAAGCTACTCCTGAGCATTTCTCCTGATCTTGTCCACATTCTGATTGTGCCCTCATTTTTACACAGGTGTAGATGATTAAAAGACTCATTGTGATCTGATTGTGATCAGCTCTTCCTGGCCATCTCCGGAGGTAGTCAAGGACCCATTGTATCTGGATATCAATCAAGTGCAAATAGATCTGGATGGTCAAACCATTTAAATCATTATTATACCGGTCTCTGAAATCATTGACAGGAGCACCATTGATTTATGGCATCAATAATTGTCTTAAAAAAAAACATTCATATGATTTTGAAAGAATATCTGTAAAACAAGATTTACACAGGAAGGCACCAGGAAGTCTGGTCACAATGCGGGCACTGGACGGTTAAGAGACACATTTTAATACCATGTGTAGATGCAGCCAGCGTCTACAATGTGTGCACGATCAGAATGTGGATAAGATCAGGACAAAGGATGCATGTTAGCACCAGGTATAAACAAAGCCACTGTCAGTGGACACAATCAGAATGTGGACAAAGATCAGACAAAGGTTCCATGTTAGAAGCAGGTATACTGTAAATGGAACTCTCTGTCTCTCTCTCTCTCTCTCTCTCTCTCTGTCTCTCTCTGTCTCTCTCAATTCAATTCAATTCAATTCAAGGGGCTTTATTGGCATGGGAAACATGTGTTAACATTGCCAAAGCAAGTGAGGTAGATATTATACAAAAGTGAAATAAACAATACAAATTAACAGTAAACATTACACATACAGAAGTTTCAAAACAATAAAGACATTACAAATGTTATATTATATATATACAGTGTTGTAACAATGTACAAATGGTTAAAGCACACAAGTTAAAATAAATAAGCATAAATATGGGTTGTATTTACAATGGTGTTTGTTCTTCACTGGTTGCCCTTTTCTTGTGGCAACAGGTCACAAATCTTGCTGCTGTGATGGCACACTGTGGAATTTCTCCCAGTAGATATGGGAGTTTATCAAAATTGGATTTGTTTTCAAATTCTTTGTGGATCTGTGTAATCTGAGGGAAATATGTCTCTCTAATATGGTCATACATTGGGCAGGAGGTTAGGAAGTGCAGCTCAGTTTCCACCTCATTTTGTGGGCAGTGTGCACATAGCCTGTCTTCTCTTGAGAGCCATGTCTGCCTACGGCGGCCTTTCTCAATAGCAAGGCTATGCTCACTGAGTCTGTACATAGTCAAAGCTTTCCTTAAGTTTGGGTCAGTCACAGTGGTCAGGTATTCTGCCACTGTGTACTCTCTGTTTAGGGCCAAATAGCATTCTAGTTTGCTCTGTTTTTTTGTTAATTCTTTCCAATGTGTCAAGTAATTATCTTTTTGTTTTCTCATGATTTGGTTGGGTCTAATTGTGCTGTTGTCCTGGGGCTCTGTGGGGTGTGTTTGTGTTTGTGAACAGAGCCCTAGGACCAGCTTGCTTAGGGGACTCTTCTCCAGGTTCATCTCTCTGTAGGTGATGGCTTTGTTATGGAAGGTTTGGGAATCGCTTCCTTTTAGGTGGTTGTAGAATTTAACGGCTCTTTTCTGGATTTTGATAATTAGTGGGTATCGGCCTAATTCTGCTCTGCATGCATTATTTGGTGTTCTACGTTGTACACGGAGGATATTTTTGCAGAATTCTGCATGCAGAGTCTCAATTTGGTGTTTGTCCCATTTTGTGAAATCTTGGTTGGTGAGCGGACCCCAGACCTCACAACCATAAAGGGCAATGGGCTCTATGACTGATTCAAGTATTTTTAGCCAGATCCTAATTGGTATGTTGAAATTTATGTTCCTTTTGATGGCATAGAAGGCCCTTCTTGCCTTGTCTCTCAGATCGTTCACAGCTTTGTGGAAGTTACCTGTGGTGCTGATGTTTAGGCCGAGGTATGTATAGTTTTTTGTGTGCTCTAGGGCAACGGTGTCTAGATGGAATTTGTGGTCCTGGCGACTGGACCTTTTCTCTCTCTCTCTCTCTCTCTGTCTCTCTGTCTCTCTCTCTCTCTCGTCAGAGTGCATGCTGGGAGTGAGTCGTCAAGCAGGAGTGATTGTGAGAGCGACTGGAATTCTTTTCACTCTATTGGGTTTTGGTATGTTTATATATATATATTGATTAGTTTAGTTGTTTTAAGGGTATCTTGTCTAACTATCACTAAGCACGTATAAGGGTGGTGGGATCGTTGAGGTTGTTTTTTTCCGCGAGGGCACAACCAGCGGGTGGGGCTGGTTGAAATGGCCACTCGTGGAAGTTTGGAGTATGAAAAACTTAGTCGGCGCAATGGAATAAAAATTCCGGCAGCGGCTGGGTGTTCAGTGGAAGAATGTGTTTTGGCTGTGGGTACTATTATTGGGTATGATAGCATCAAATCAGCCTCAAGGATGAATAGCGCAGTAGTGATATTCTTAGATTCCATTGAAAAGGTGAATAAAATGGTGGAGAGAGGTGTTGTGTTGCGGGAGACACAGACGCAGGTATTTCCGCTTATGAATCCGGCTAAGAAGGTTATATTGTCTAACGTACCACCATTTGTTAGAGATGAAGTGTTGGAGCGAGAATTATCTCGTCATGGTCAAATTGTATCTACAATAAAGAAGGTTCTTTTTGGATGCAAATCTCCGTTGCTGAAACATGTCGTGTCTCATAGGAGGCAAGTGCATATGATCTTAAAAAAGGACGTTGATGAACTGAATTTAGCGTTCAGTTTTAAGATTGATGGATTTGATTATGTTTTTTACGCTTCTACTGAATCAATGAAATGTTTTGGTTGTGGAAGAGGGGCATTTGGTGCGTAGTTGTCCTGAGAAGGAGCGCGCAGAGCCCGGTAGTAGCTATAGTGATGGTACAGCTAAAGCATCAACGCGAAGGGATGAACCTGCTAAAAGTGCAGGGGACGGAAGAAGGTGGGCAGATGTGGTTGGAAAAGTAGGAGAGGAAGGCAGTGTGGATACGGGGGCAATTGTGGTAGATCAGAACAAAGAGGGAGGGGAAACAGTCGGTGAGATTGCGACTGCCGTCGCTGAGGTGGTGCTGGAAAATGAAATCGGAGATAAAGAGGAAATTGAAATAACAGAAAAGGAAGAAGCTGTTTTCAAAGTACCGAGGAGTAAGAGAAAGAATGTAGGGGGTGGTGAAGGGTCTAACTCTAAGAGGAAGGTAGAGATTGATAAATTAGTTGAAGATGAAAAGGTTGAAGAGAGGGTGGAGTTTTCCTCTGGGGAAGATAGCGAGAGTGAGTCATCTGACGCGTCACAACAAAATAGCGAGATAATTGGGGAGGACGGGAGATATGGAATTAAGAAGGTACGTCAATTTCTGAAGTTGACAAAAGGGAAGAAATATATGCAGGATTACAATATAACTGATTTTTTCCCTGAAAGTGAATTGTTTATTGAATCAGCAAAGTTTCTGATGTCAAAAATAACAGGGGGAGGGTTGACAAGCCCTGAAATTGCTAGACTCAAGAAAGTGGTCACGAGAGTGATAAGTGATGTAAATTCTAAAGAAAATGAAAGAGTTCAGTTGCAGCTTTAACTCTGTAAAGAGATGGGGTGTCTGTATTTTCCTCTGTATATTTTTTTCTTTCATGAGCAGTTTTAAGATTTCTTCTTTAAACGTAAATGGGGCAAGAGATGGTAAAAAAAGAGCCATAGTGTATGAGTTAATTAGGGGAAAGGGAAGTGACATAAATTTTCTACAAGAAACGCATAGTAATTTGGAAAATGAAGTTATGTGGAAACAGGAGTGGGGGGGGGACAGTGGTGTGTAGTCATAAAAACTCAAAAAGTGGGGGTGTGGCTATATTGTTCTCAAGAGGGTTTTTGCCTTTGTCTTATGAGGTTGAAGAGGTAGTTGAGGGGAGGTTATTAAAAGTTAGAGCAAGGTATGAAAACATCACTATGTGTCTGATAAATGTATATGCCCCAGTGGTGGCAGTTGAGAGGGTATGTTTTTTAGAGACATTATCAAATACCATTGAGAAATGTAACAATGAAGATTATTTATTTATTGCTGGGGATTTTAACTGCACAGTCAGTGATTTAGATAGAAATCACCAATAACCTCATATAGCCTCAAGGACTTTTTTAAAACGCCTCATTGTAACACATGAATTGTGTGATATTTGGCGGAGTCAAAATGGAGGCACAAGGCAGTACACATGGGCGCATGTGAGAGAGAACACCATCTCTATGGCCAGGTTAGATAGGTTTTATTGTTTTGAGCATCAATCTCAGGTCTGTAAATCAAGTGTGATAACCCCAGTGGGATTTTCTGATCATTGTTTAATAACAGAGGTGGTGTTCATTAACGATGTAAAACCCAAAAGCGCATACTGGCATTTTAATATAACTTTATTGAGTGATGCTCACTTCAGGAAATGTTTTTGTTTTTTCTGGGAGAGGTGGAGGTCTCAAAAGGCCAGTTTTGTATCCCTTCAACAGTGGTGGGATATAGGGAAAATCCAGATTCAACAATTTTGTAATCAATACACGAGGAATGTCACCAAGGATATCACCAGATCAATGAAAGCCCTAGAGTTTGAAATAGTGGGACTCATGACGTTGGTTGAGACCACAGGAGATCGAGGCCATACGCGCTCCTTCTCAGGACAACTACGCACCAAATGCCCCTCTCTTCCACAACTCAAGAGAAAAAAAGTTGCATTGGCAGACCTGCTGGGTATCAGAGCACAGGGGGCATTGGTGAGAAGTAAGTTTCAGGGAATCTCTGAAATGGATGCCTCATCCAAATTTTTCTTTGGTTTAGAGAAAAAGAATGGACAAAGAAAAATTATTCATTGTCTCAAATCAGCTGTTGGACAAGAGCTCACTAGCCCTAGTGAAATTAGAAAGAGGGCAGTAGAGTTCTATGCTGAGCTCTACAAGTGTGAGTACAAAGAGGATAAAACAGTGACACAGCAGTTCCTTGATGGGCTCCCAAAGGTGGCTGCAGAAGCTCAGGTTGAGCTTGAGCAACCATTGTCTTTGCAGGAGTTATACACTGCATTAAAAGGCATGGAAAATGGAAGGGCACCAGGCATTGATGGGCTTCCCGTTGACTTTTTTAAGTCTTTTTGGACTATGTTGGGAGAGGATTGGCTAGCAGTAGTTAATGATAGTTTAACCGGAGGGTTACTACCAATAAGCTGCAGAAAGGCTGTCCTCACCCTACTGCCCAAAAAGGGTGACCCTAGGGAGGTGAAAAACTGGAGGCCGGTGGCTGTGCACTGATTATAAGATCCTGTCCAAGGCTTTGTCCAACAGGCTGAGGGAGGTGATGGGGCAAATCATACATACGGACCAGTCCTACTGTGTTCCTGGCAGGCAGATAGGGGATAACATTTCTCTGATTCGTGATTTTTTGGACGTCTCTAGGGCTATTGGGTTGGATGCTGGTCTAATTTCAATTGATCAGGAAAAGGCATTTGACCGAGTTAAACATCAATATTTATGGCACACGTTTGAGGCGTTTGGGTTCAGCTCTGGTTTTATAGCCATGATAAAGGTGATATATGGTGACATTGAAAGTGTATTGAAAGTTAACGGTGGTTTGAGTGCTCCTTTTAAAGTGTGTAGAGGTATTAGGCAGGGATGTTCTTTATCAGGGATGTTATATGCCATTGCTATAGAGCCACTACTAAATAGCATTAGAAGTCGGATTGAAGGGGTGTGCCTTTCAGAGGATATTCCTCCTATTCGTCTCTCAGCATATGCTGATGATGTAGTTGTTTTAGTTAAAAATCAAGCGGAGGTGGATAGTTTGAGTCTAATGGTTGATCGTTTTAGGGGAATATCATCTGCAAAAGTAAATTGGGAAAAGAGTTGTGCTTTACAGATTGGAGAATGGTCTGGAGGGATCATGGCTTTGCCAGGGGGGCTGGAATGGTGTAAGGGAGGGTTTAAGTATCTTGGAGTGTACCTAGGAGATGAGGGGACTATGGAAAAAAATTGGATTGGGGTGGTTGAAATGGTGGAAGGGAGGATGAAGAGATGGCGTTGGTTGTTATCTCGAATGTCATATAGGGGGCGAACTATTATAGTTAACAATGTGATTGCCTCTGCACTATGGCATCGGTTGTCAGTTTTAGAACCACCATCTGGCCTTCTAGCTAAGATACAGGCAATTATTGTGGATTTCTTTTGGGATAAATATCACTGGGTTCCACAAAGTGTTTTGTATTTGTCAAAAGAGGAGGGGGGACAAGGTCTTGTACATCTTGCTAGTAGGGCTGCTGCTTTCCGGTTTCAGTTTATTCAAAGGTTGCTTTATGGACCGGAAAATGTGGTGTGGAGAGGGGTGGCAGGTCTTGTATTACAGAGGGTTGGAGGATTAGGTTTAAAGAAGGCTTTATTTCTGGTTGATAGTAGCCAGATTTCTAGGGAGGGAGTACCTCCGTTTTACAGAGGTCTTCTCAGAGTGTGGAGCATAATGAAGGTGTCCAGACGAACTTCAGCGGAGTCAGTGCATTGGTTGTTGGAGGAACCTCTGGTGTATGGGGCAAGACTGGATTGTACAACTGCAGCTGTTCCACATTTCTCCAAGATTCTGGTGAAGGGCAAAATTATCACTTTAAAACAGTTAATGGCCATGGCAGGGCCCGCCTTAATGGATGGAAGACGGGTGGCTGAACATTTGGGGGTGAGGTCGGAAAGGATTGTCGGACAAATGCTGGGAAGCTGCAGGAAGGCTCTGTCAGCGGAAGAGTGGGGAATGCTTAATAGCCACAAGAAGAAGGTACAAGATGAAGACGTCTCATTTCCAAGACTAGGGATTACACCAAATATCCCAGAGTCAGAGAGAAAGGGTTTATTGTTGGATTTGAGAGGGTTGGAGGAGGTGGGTTTGGATGAGGTGAATGGGAAGGACTTGTATAGGGGGTGTGTCAAGGTGTTAAATAAAGATAAATTGAAAAATAGAAAAGACACTCCATGGAGGGTAAAATTGGGAATTGATGACAAGGTAAAGCCAGCATGGAGAGCACTGTACAAACCACCGTTACAAAAGGGTACTGGTGATATGCAATGGAGGGTTTTACATGGCATTATTGCAGTTAATGCTTTTGTATCTGTTATTAACTCAGATGTTAGAGATGGATGTCCTTTTTGTAATATAAGAGAAACCATTTTTCACTGTTTTATGGAGTGTGAGAGGATAAAACCTCTATTGGAAATACTGGAATCTTTGTTTAGAGCTGTAGGTGAGATTTTCAATAACAATGTTTTTATTTTGGGGTTTCAATATAGTAAGCAACAGAAAAGAAAATGTCAACTGTTAAATTTTATTTTGGGACAAGCTAAGATGTCAATTTTTTTGAGTAGGAAACATAAGATAGACATGGGATATGGGAAGGATATAAGATGTGTTTTTAAAGGATTAGTGAAAGCAAGAATAAAAGTGGATTTTGAGTTCTTCTCAGCTGTAAAAGATCTCCCATTGTTTGAGGAGAAGTGGGCATACGAAGGAGCGCTTTGTTTTGTAGAGGAGGGGAAATTATTTTTTGTTGATGAAATAAGTTGAATGTATATGTTCTTTTGTATTTTTATTTTATTTATTTTGTGTAGGAATTACATTTATTGTTTCATTTCTGAAAAGGCAGTGTGTCATTATTTATGTTAACAATTGAGTAGAAAATAAAGGTTTTATAAAAACTCACTCTCTCTCTCTCTCTCTCTCTCTCTCTCTCTCTCTCTCTCTCTCTCTCTCTCTCTCTCTCTCTCTCTCTCTCTCTCTCTCTCTCTCTCTCTGTCTCTCTCTCTCTCTCTCTCTCTGTCTCTCTCTCTCTCTCTCTCTGTCTCTCTCTGTCTCTTCTCTCTCTCTCTCTCTCTCTCTCTCTCTCTGTCTCTCTCTCTCTGTCTCTCTCTCTCTCTCTCTCTCTCTGTCTCTCTCTCTCTCTCTCTCTCTCTCTCTCTATCTCTCTCTCTCTCTCTCTCTCTGTCTCTCTCTCTCTCTCTCTGTCTCTCTCTGTCTCTCACTGAGAATCCCAAACCCAAACTTGAATTCACTGTTAGTTTCTTCACCCAATATAACTCATTGTGAGATGAAAAATATGCTCTTTATTGAAAACACATTCAGCTTATCTGTTGTCTCATACCCCCCTCCTCCCACTGTCTGTGGTTGGATGTGCTGATATGCCTGCAAGGCATTTTATATATTCCCCCAAAATATCTATTCATTAAGGCTACGTAATTGGCTGATTTATGACCTTTTCACACCGCTGGAGCGATTAACTGAGGACATCATTCAGAGCTGTCAGTCAAACTGATTGTTCACATGGAAACGGAACACCAAACAGAAGCCAATAAGGAAGACGCTTGGCTTTAGAATGTTCCTTCAAACGTGTTCCATTTAGGTGGGCTTCTCAACACTGTCAATCCTGTCCATATTGTGCTGCAATATGACTTCAATTGACAGACTGAGGCTACATAAAATAAGGGCTGTTGTATTGAAATGGCCCTGCAAGAGCTCTTTGTGTGTGTGTATGTGTGTGTGTGCACAAGTTTGTTACCTTCCAAGAAATGTAAGGAAATGTACTGGAATAAAGTATTTTTTAAACTCCTGTACACTGTAGAATAATAGTGAAGATATCACAACTATGTAATAACACACATGGAATCATGTAGTAACCAAAAAAAGTGTAAAACTTTGAGATTCGTCAAAGTAGCCACCCTTTGCTCTGATGACAACTTTTCACACGTTTGTCATTCTCTCAGCCAGTGTCACGCTCGTGGGAAGAAGACCAAGGTGCAGCGTTGTACGTGTTCATGCTTCTTTATTAAAAAACCCAACACCAAACAAAACAACAAAACAACAACGAACGTAACGTCTTGAAGGCTACACAGAGCTAACAAAAACAACATCCCACAACCTAAGGTGGCAAAACAGGCTGCCTAAGTATGATTCCCAATCAGAGACAACGATAGACAGCTGTCCGTGATTGAGAACCATACCCGGCCAAAACATAGAATCACAACTCATAGAAATAAAGAACATAGAATGCCCACCCCAAATCACACCCTGACCAAACCAAATAGAGACATAAAAAGGCTCGCTAAGGTCAGGGCGTGACAGTACTCCCCCCCCCCCCCCCAAAGGTGCGGACTCCGGCCACAAAACCTGAACCTATAGGGGAGGGTCTGTTTGGGCATCTATCCGTGGTGGCGGCTCTGGTGTGGGACGTAGACCACGCTCCACCTCTGGCTCACCCCCCTCTGGTGGTGCCTCTGGTGCGGGGACCCTCGTTGCGGGCCCCGGACTTGGGACCCTCGTTGCGGGCCCCGGATTGGGGACCCTCGTTGCGGGCCCCGGACTGGGGACCCTCGTTGCTGGCCCCGGACTGGGGACCCTCGCTGCGGGCCCCGGACTGGGGACTCTCGCTGCCGGCCCCAGACTGGGGACCCTCGTTCCGGGCCCCGAACTGGGGAACCTCATCGCTGGAGGCTCTGGACTGGAGCCCGTCGTTGGAGACTCTGGATTGGGGACCCTCGTTGCGGGCCCCGGACTGGGGACCGTCACTGGAGGCTCCGGACTGGAAACCATCGCTGGAGACTCCGGACTGGAGATCGTCGCTGGAGGCTCATTCTTAAATGGAAGAAGTTTGGAACCTCCAAGACTCTTCCTAGAGCTGGCCACCCGGCCAAACTGAGCAATCTGGGGAGAAGGGCCTTGGTAAGGGAGGTGACCAAGAACCCGATGGTCACTCTGACACAGCTCCAGTGTTCCTCTGTGTAGATGGGAGAACCTTCCAGAAGGACAACCATCTCTGCAGAACTCCACCGATCAGGCCTTTATGGTATAGTGGCCAGACGGAAGCCACTCCTCAATAAGAAGCACATGACAGTCCGCTTGGAGCTTTCCAAAAGGCACCAAAGGACTCTCAGACCATGAGAAACAAGATTCTCTGGTCTGATGAAACCAAGATTGAACTCTTTGGCCTGAAAGCCAAGCATCACGTTTTGTGGAAACCTGGCACCACTCCCAAGGTGAAGCATGGTGGTGGCAGCATCATGCTGTGGGGATGTTTTTCAGCAGCAGGAACTGGGAGACTAGTCAGGATCTAGGAAAAGATGAAAGGAGCAAAGTACAGAGATGAAACTTAATGAAAACCAGCTCCAGAGCGCTCAGGACCTCAGACTGGGGTGAAGGTTCACCTTCCAACAGGACAGCCACCCCTAAGCACACAGCCAAGGCAATGCAGGAGTGGCTTCGGGACAAGTCTCTGAATGTCCTTGAGAGGCCCAGCCAGAACCTGGACTTGAACCCGATCCAACATCTCTGGAGAGACCTGAAAATAGCTGTGCAGTGACTCTCCCCATCCAACCTGACAAAGATTGACAGGATATGCAGAGAAGAATGGGAAAAACTCCCCAAAAACAGGTGTGCCAAGCTTGTAGCGTCATACCCAAGAAGAGTCGAGGCTGTAATTGCTGCCAAAGGTGTTTCAACAAAGTACTGAGTAAAGGGTCTGAATACTTATGAAATGTGATTTTTTAGTTTTTTTTTCAAGGCTTTGAATCTATAGAGGGCTTTAACATGAATAGCAAGTTTTAACCGACAACGGGATCATTGTACAAACAGCAGTGTTTGGAAACATGGCCGTTTATTATGCTGCGGGTGTCTTGGTTGGACAGAGGACATGTTTGACCTTTAGCAATTACAATGCATAGACATCCTCTCAATGTGTGGTGTGAGAGGATAATTATACAGAAAATTATCCTACAAACCCTCTTTGATAAATAGCCTGACTTGTTTGAGAAATGGTAAAGACACTACCCTAATGTTGCAAACTCAAAATACAGTTTCCTGTAACCCAGACTGTTATTCTAACATAGGCTGCAACAATGTAGGTTGCAACAATGTAGTCTCAAACATATGTTAATAACATTTAACCCTTTTAATCTTGTGTGGGAATCAGTTGTGTTAGATTTGAGTGTGATTTCATTGAATAGTTTGTGTTCCTATGTGTATTGTCCATTTGATATGTGATGATGTGTGTGTGAGTTATGAGTTTTGTCCCACCCCTTTGCTAGCCAATAACTGTCTGGGTGGCTGTTATTGATAGACTACACAGGGTGGTCTAAGGTAATTGATAGGAGTTTCCTATGTTTACATTTGTTTGCTTGTTGTTATAATGATGATTGACTGTTTTCGCTTACACAGCAAAGATGACTTGTCCTTGGCCAAGGCAACTCCTTCACGTTGTCCCTTATATAGGCCTACTTTGTCCCTACATTTCCCCCCACATGGGCCACCCCCTAGCATTAGAGTTCTAGCCAATGAGCTTCAGCCCCTCGCAATTTTTCTGACAACTTGCAAGATGCACACACAGCAGAGTGACACAAAGAGCAATGACGTGATGCACATATATGCACAAATATAGAATACTACTCTGAACCATTCCATCTAGAGTCCACCCACTGGGCACAGACATCAATTCAACGTCTATTCCACTTTGGCTCAACGTAATTTCATTGAAATAACGTGGAAACAAAGTTTTGTACATACTGACTGTTGTGTGTAATGTTTTTAAATGTATATAAATAGTAAAGTGTTTTGTCTGTAATGTATTTTTTGTTGTGTCAAACCCCAATAAGACTAGCTGTCGCCATTGGCGTCGGCTAACGGGGAACCTAACAAATCTAAAATCAAATCGATTCAACCAGTGTGTGCACATTGTCCAGTTGCAGAAAGGTTTACTTTGTGCTTTTTATAGTAGGCCACAGTTCAACCTGTTGATTTACATTTGGTTGAGGTGTCAACTAACGTGAAATCAACTTGAAATCAACAAAACATTTCACCATGTCACTGGATTTAGGCTAAAAGTTAGATGAAAAAAATACGACATTCCCTTATGTTGATTACTTTTCGCAAATCCAATCAGTTTTCCACATTGATTCAACGTCACCAGATTTTTGTTGTTGTTGAAATGATGTGGAAACAACTTAGATGTAACCAGTTTTTGCCAAGAGGGACAGCAGAAAAGTATTGTTGGGTTCTTAACTTCCAATTGGCTTTTCAGTTTCCCCTGGAGCCTGGAATGATCTGGACGTGAGTATAATTGCTAGAGATAACGGAGGGTAAATCTAACCAACGCTGATGGGGTCCTGATGGAGTCCTGATGGGGTCCAGCAGAAGGTTATTAGGAGTGCTCATTAGTACCCGACTGAAATGAAAGCAGGTCTTAGGTCTTTAGGTCTGAATCTGGCACTGGCTGACTGGCATTTGTCTTCAACACGGAACTTTGCACAGTCTAGTTCCAAAACAGGGGTGGTTAGTTTATTAATTTGGCAGAGAGAGAATTACTGTTAGCCTTACGGTCAGACAGTTAGTTACCATGTACTCTGTGTGATGACGAGGATTCTAAGGGAGTGTGTGCATGTGTGTGTGAATGGGGGGAGAGGGCTTTGGCAGGTTTAGGTCTGTATGTCTACAGTATATCTCTCTGTGTGTGTGTGTGTGTGTGAATGGGGGAGAGGGCTTTGGCAGGTTTAGGTCTGTATGTCTACAGTATATCTCTCTGTGTGTGTGTGTGAATGGGGGGAGACAGCTTTGGCAGGATTAGGTCTGTATGTCTATAGTATATCTCTCTCTCTCTGTGTGTGTGTGTGTGAATGGGGGGAGAGGTCTTTGGCAGGTTTAGGTCTGTATGTCTACAGTATATCTCTCTGTGTGTGTGTGTGTGTGTGTGTGTGAATGGGGGAGAGGGCTCTGGCAGGTTTAGGTCTGTATGTCTACAGTATATCTCTGTGTGTGTGTGTGTGTGAATGGGGGAGAGGGCTTTGGCAGGTTTAGGTCTGTATGTCTACAGTATATCTCTGTGTGTGTGTGTGTGTGTGTGTGTGTGTGTGTGTGTGAATGGGGGGAGAGGGCTTTGGCAGGTTTAGGTCTGTATGTCTACAGTATATCTCTCCGTGTGTGTGTGTGTGTGTGTGTGTGTGAATGGGGGGAGAGGGCTTTGGCAGGTTTAGGTCTATTTGTCTACAGTATATCTCTGTGTGTGTGTGTGTGTGTGTGTGTGTGAATGGGGGAGAGGGCTCTGGCAGGTTTAGTGTGTCTGTCTGTCTGTCTGTCTGTCTGTCTGTCTGTCTGTCTGTCTGTCTGTCTGTCTGTCTGTCTGTCTGTCTGTCTGTCTGTCTGTCTGTCTGTCTGTCTGTCTGTCTGTCTGTCTGTCTGTCTGTCTGTCTGTCTGTATCTCTCTCTCTCTCTCTCTCTCTCTCTCTCTCTGTGTGTGTTTGTGTGTGCGTCTGTCTTTGCACATGTGTGCATTTGTGTGTCCAAAATGGTTTTACTTGTTTATTTATTTTTCCTTTATTTAACTAGGCAAGTCAGTTAAGAATTCTTCAGTTAATAATATTTTTTTTCAATGACGGCCTAGGAACAGTGTGTTAACTGCCTTGTTCAGGGGCAGAACGACAGATTCTTACCTTGTCAGGTCAGGAATTCAATCTTGCAACCTTTTGGTTACTGTCCCAACGCTCTATCCACTAGACCACCTGCCACCCCATTTAAACTTGGAGCAGAGGAAAGGAGGGAGGATGAGTGATAATCATCTTTAATTGGCAGAGAAATATGATGATTCTAAATGTGTTGATGAGGAGATCCTTACCAGGTAAAGCTTGACTCAATCTGCTCCCCAATCAGTTGCAATTCTATTTACAATACATCTCTGTCATGCTGAGTTAACGGTATGCTTCCATCTACAATACAATCTCTACCATGATCCTATCATAATGAGTTCTGGATATATGCACAAACCGTGTATCAACAAACCAATGAAAAGCAAGGACATCAAAACAAAACATCAAAGCAATGTATTTCCATTTTATTAATAGTATTCATAATTGCTCAGACACATGTATATACAAATACAGACCTCTGATAATTTTGTCAGTTTCTCGTTATTGTTTATATACTGGAAAAAAGCAGGTCGGTCAATACTTCTGCCCCCCAAATAGGACCAGAGGAGAGGGGGAGAGCAGGGGGTGGGGGAGAGCAGGGGGTGGGGGTGAGGGGGTGGGCGGTGGTTAATAGCACAAGAGGAGTACGCAGAATGGGATTGGATGCACACACAAATGAGTGGTTCTCAAGACATGGCGATGCGTGGGGAGCTGGTGACAGGAGCAGGCAGAAGTTTGCCATGCTGTCTGATCTAAGACCAGTCAAGCCAGTGTTTAGCGTTTCCCCCCTAATGGTTTAGGTTTAGATAGGGTGAGGGTAAGCTGATCCTAGATCTGTGCCAATGGATAACTTCTACCCCGACCAAGTAGTGACTTAGCTAAGCTAACATACTATGTGGTCTGGCGGCTAGGCTATGGTGAGGAGGCTGGGGGTTCAGATTCCAAAACAGGCAGGGTAGCCTTTGTGCCGCCAGCACCCATTCCACGGCGGGGGAGGGTGACAGGGGATGTATTGAACCCAGATTGTTCTGGCATGGCAGAGGTTTCAGGACTAAGGCATGGGAAAACCGCTTGGTTGCCAAAGAAAGTTGCCGCGTCCCATTCAGTGCGACTATAGTAAATGACACACGAACTCTCTCTCTCACACACACACACACACACTGGAGTACTCGCTCACGCACATTTGATTATACACACTTACTCTCAAACATGCTTGTTTACACAAACATGCACACAAACGAGTTAGCACACATAACCTCTTCCTCTAACACAATGCTGGAAGCTCAATCTCTCTCTCTCTCACACACACACACACACACACACACACACACACACACACACACACACACACACACACACACACACACACACACACACACACACACACACACACACACACACACACACACACACACACACACACACACACACAGTTCCACACTCTCTCATACATACATAAACACACTCACATTAAAGAGGGCATGAATAGTCAGAATGGACCGTCTGTAGCTACTTGGTAGGAATACATAATAAGGTTACCAGAGGATTCATCCTCAAAGTTAGGAGAAAAAAACAATTATCTCAAACGCTAAAATCGCCCCCCCTCTGGAACCCAACCCCCTATGTAACCCCACCCCCCTATGTAACCCCACCCTCCTATGTAACCCCAGCCCCTATCTATAACTCCACCCCCTCTGTAACTCCTTAACAAGCGCTGGTGTTATGTACATGTCATCTGTTTCTGTAGCCACACAGCCTCACAACTGGATGACTTCATTTCAATGGGATGCAAAGCATACAACATGACAGTGGGGAAGAAAAAGACAGAATCCAACGTTCAACAAAGTTCAAAAGAAAAACAAAAGAGAAAAAGAAAAACACATTTTATGTTTCGTTATCAAGTCCATGCGCATGAAACTGGCAAGATCCTTCCAATAAAAAGCCAACCAACAGTCCATCCATGGCAAAACTCTGGGTTGGCCAACATGCTATCAAACATTGAAGGCGAAAAAGCACAAACACTGTTAATCTTGTCCACGTCTATTCTGTTCTCTCTGTCTGTTCTGTATGGATCCTTGTGATGAAGTGGTGACGGTGGCTGTGGATTGGTTGGTTGGAAACATAGTTATGTAACAGGTGAGGCCCCCATTGGCTTTCAGTCCAGCCTGCTGTACACAGGCACGCATAGATGCAAAGGTGAAATCAGGTACACACAAGCACAAGTACACACAGGTAAGCCCAGGTGTGTACAGGTTTCTCAAAGCATCAGTAGGCATTGAAAATGACAGTTCACAATGCACTGTTATTTGCGTGTACACTCCCAAATATCCAGAGATTCTACTGTGTTCATTATTTGTTTGTTTTTAGAAAAGACATACGAATCAAATTAATACTTTAATATCAAACACTATTTACATCAAGTTTTTGCTAATAATAATCACCATCATCATCATCATCATCGTCATCATAACAATAATAACAATAATACAGTTTTTAACAATGAAGTGTCTAATTTTTCCTTTGTCCACCAGAAAGGTAGAAAAACAGTAACTGATCTAACACTACATGTTATATGGTTGACTACCTCAGGATACACGGTATCCAGCTAACAAGTTAATCCTTATTTCCCAAGTTAACGTGTGTACAGAATAAACCATGGTAATAATAGTAGCAATAATGATAAAGAGTAGTACGGGTAATTATAATAAAATAGAATTGAAGCTGGACTTCCCCAAAAAGTGTTGGCTATAACGTTAAGTCGATGACAGGCGGCCATCTCGGATTGAACATGTCACCCATCCCCTGTGATGTTCTGGTGAAAATTAGTACCCCTTTAAATGGTGTCCTCTCCTGTTAACCCCAAAAGCTGAGCTGCTATTCTACTGTAATAGCATTGTTACCATAGTACGAAAACAAATATGGCCGAAAGCACACACAACCCTTCAGGAGAAGAATATACTGTAGAAGGCAGCTGCGAAAAAGCAACAACAAAAAATATATCAAAACAAAACAAAAAGATGCCTTTGGGAAGAATTATATTACTACAAGTAGGTGTGTACTCCATTTTTAGCTAGTGTTTTTAAAAAGGTTGCATTGGGTATTTTTTGTTAGGCACTCCAGTCATATATGCAACTTTTTTCCTCCTACACTTCTTTCTTTCAATCTCTTTCACTCTTTCTTTCTCTCTCCCCTATCTCCTTCACTCTTCAGCCCTCTATAACTGCAAGGTCACTGACGCTTTAAAACCCCCAGGCCTTCCACCATCTATTTTTAACAGCTGAAATAACTCCCCTAACTCCAAAACATGAGGTCTGCATGCCTGTCATTTTGAACCTCATTAAAGAGTCACAGTAGGACCGGTAACTAGATACGCAACCTCTCTCTCTCTCTCTCTCTCTCTCTCTCTCTCTCTCTCTCGCTCTCTCTCTCTCTCTCTCTCTCTCTCCCTCTCTCGCTCTCTCTCTCTCTCTCTCTCTCTCTCTCTCTCTCTCTCTCTCGCTCTCTCTCTCTCTCTCTCTCTCGCTCTCTCTCTCTCTCTCTCTCTCTCTCTCTCTCTCTCTCTCTCTCTCGCTCTCTCTCTCTCTCTCTCTCTCTCTCTCTCTCTCTCTCTCTCTCTCTCTCTCTCTCGCTCTCTCTCGCTCTCTCTCTCTCGCTCTCTCTCTCTCGCTCTCTCTCTCTCTCTCTCTCTCTCTGTCTCTCTCTCTGTCTCTCTCTCTGTCTCTCTCTCTCGCTCTCTCTCTCTGTCTCTCTCTCTCTGTCTCTCTGTCTCTCTCTGTCTCTCTCTGTCTCTCTCTGTCTCTCTCTGTCTCTCTCTGTCTCTCTCTCTCTCTCTCCTCTGAAAGGAGACCTGTATCAACACACCTAATTCATGTATCTGTCCATCCTACTCTGGGAAAGAAAGAACAAAATAACAGTATTTCCATTTACAAATCGCTCCAGCTATGTTAATCTACCATCTGATCCTGTGTGAGTCTAAGGAAGTTGAATGTCATTATACAGCAGTACAATGTATAAATAGGGGCCAATACAAAACGTGGCCAAACTAAACTACTCTGCGCTCCGCCTCGATGTTAAAGTAGATTTTCTCTATTAACATACTCATTGTGAGTTGATTATGATGAGATTGAATTATGCGGTAGTAAAATGAATGGGGAACAGGCAGCCTGCTATAATGGACTGTAGCTACAGCATTTGAATCCGAGGTTATAGTTGAAGCTGTGGTTATACATGAGTGGTAAAGACTTGTGGAAAAATACAGTAAAGCAACACTGTTTCCTAGATGGTGGTGCCTCCTTACTGAGTATGGTAGAAAGCTATGCTGAGGGACGATTCCATATGCCAAGCTCTACAGTACGTCTAAGTGAACTAATGATAAGCAATTGTAGGAAAAATATGTATTTGCCTTGTAGGGAAGTGGTATTATTTCATATTCAAAAAGGGCTGTTTTGTAACATGGTGAGAGAGGCAGCCTCTTCAAATGTTGGTACCTTTCACAGAGGTAGAGGAGCTTTCTTCTCTAAACTGTTGACATAACCTTTGAACAACACAAATCTTCCCCCACTTTGATACATAAATGTCTTTGCCATAATCATAGATGACATTTAAAATATCAGCAAGAGAAGGCAGAGTATGTAAGGTAAAATTCAGTGAAAAGGTTTTATAACAAACTGAATCAAAACTGCCATCAGTGAGGGTTCAGATTGTTATTACTGACAAAGCATTGTCTCACACTAAAGAGCAATTATAGATGAATTAAGTCAGTGAATAAAGTCCAAAATTACCTGCCTGTCTGCCGCTCATAAATTGAGTAATCTTTCAAATATTTGATCTTTCATCCACCAAATGGACTAAATGTTTTTATTTGTCTTTTCTTTGTGTCATGCCAAAAGTCTCCAACCATTCTCTCTACACACAAAGAGGGTACATGACAGCATACCTTAATCAAAGAGGCCAGGGGACTTAATACTTCAACCAACTCAGCTCACTCGTGCCCTTTTCTCTCCTACTAAACATGTTCTACACTGTATCTCAACTGATACCTACGTGGTGTTCCACTATCTGTTACACCCAACAAAGACCCAGCTATCTGTATCCACCTGATGTGGAAAGAGATGAGTCTGTAAAGACTAGGAGAGAGGTGTGAGTACTACCCATCTCTGTTCTATTTTTCTAGATAAGAGCTAAAACACCCCTGACCTGCTGTGTATTGCTGCTTTACAACCTACCAAAGAGCTATTGAAAAACTGTCAGTGTAAAAGTGTGTTTAGGTGTGTGTACCTATATATGTGTGTATGTGAGCGGTGCAATAAATCGGCATGACGTAAAGGGATGTCAGAAGGGAAAACAAGAATCACTAAGTGTCAAAAAATAGGGATTTGGCATCTTAGTTGACAGTTTTAAGGGGGAAACAGTTTCTTCTGCATCCAACATCAACTTTTTCAAACTCACTGACGGAGAAAGACCACTTAAATATCTGGAAAAAATTGTGTTCCGTAAGAAGCCCACTCTCAATACCCCCCCCCCCCCCCCCCCCCCCCCCGCCCATTCTCCCACCCTAGCCCCAGCCTCATCATTGGGTAGATTCAGGCCGCACAGGGTGTAATTCCCCTCCAGTACAGGGGGGCTGGAGGCGCTATAAGGTGAAGAGTGTTGCTAAGCAGATTAGCAGTGCAGCCAGCAGTGGACTGGCTATCCGCAGGTGTGAGGCTGCGCTTGTGGCGTCACTCCTGGACGGTTCGGCAGACTCATGACTTGTATCATCTAGAGGAGGGAGAGAAGATTTAGAAAATACATTTTTCTATCAATCATATAACGAGTTTATCAACACATACACAATGCAAAAAATGGTGATCTTTGGTGACATGTTTTGTCCTATTTTATTTGGAATGCTGATATTCCTATATCCCCATATCTTACAACTCAGAATAAAATGATGAAATAACAAGTTACTGCTACTGCTTCTGTTACATATCAGCCAACCAGCCAGCCAGGCAGCCAACCAGCCAACCAACCAGCGAGGCAGCCCGCAGGTCCCCTCTGCTTGGTGAGTCCCATCCTCTACACGCTTAGAATAAATGGTTCCAAAATGGTTATGCAGGCGTCCTCATAGGAGAACACTTTTTGGTTCCATGTATACCTATTTTGGATTCGAGGTAGAACCCTCTGTGGAAAAGATTCAACATGGAACCCAAAAAGGTTCCACCTGGAACAAAAACAGTTCTACCTTGAACCAAAAGGTGTTCTTCAGAGTGTTCTGCTATGGGGACAACTGAAGAACTCTTTTTTTGTTCTAGATAGCGCCTTTTTTGTAAGAGTGTAGAGCTCAGTGGCATGGCTAGCACCTCCCCAGGTTGACTGGCAGACAGTGTTATCAATGAGCAGCCATGGGCCTGTTTAACAGCACACAGAGGGAGCAAGCTAGGCCATGCACAGCCACACACACACACACACACACACACACACACACACACACACACACACACACACACACACACACACACACACACACACACACACACACACACACACACACACAAAAACACACACAAAAAGGTGGGAAATACGCAGACACAGATAAAAAAAGAGCGATAATGAGGATGGGGTGGGGCTGAGAGAGATAGAGGAAGAGAGTTAGACAGAAGGTAAAGATGCAAAGGTTTGGGATGGCAGGCAGGCAGACAGACAGATGGGAAGACAGGAAGGTGGAGACAGTCTAGGGCTCTGACCTTAATAAATCAAAATGCAACCCCCCCAAGCTTGAACTGCCAAGGAGGTGTGTGTTTGTGAGAGAGAGAAAGAGTGAAAGAGAGAGAGAAAGTGTGTCCGTGTATATATATATATATATGTGTGTGTGTGTGTGTGTGAGAGTGAGAGAGAGAGAGAGCACGTCTGTGTGTGAGAGAGAGAGAGAGCGAGAGAGTGTGTGTGTGTGTGTGTGTGTGTGAGTGAGTGAGTGAGAGAGAGAGAGAGCACGTCTGTGTGTGAGAGAGAGAGAGAGCGAGAGAGAGAGTGTGTGTGTGTGTGTGTGTGTGTGTGTGTGTGTGTGTGTGTGTGTGTGTGTGTGTGTGTGTGTGTGTGTGTGTGTGTGTGTGTGTGTGTGTGTGTGTGTGTGTGTGTGTGTGTGTGTGTGTGTGTGTGTGTGTATCAGATGGGGTGACAACTAGTGATAAATCCTGATCATCAGGGTATGGTGAACGGCTTCCATGAATAAATATGGAAAATGTAATATTCTCCAACTGCGAGACGTAAAGATTCATTTCAGAAAACTGTAATTGCTAATGCGATGACAAATATTATTCCTAAAACTCTGTTTGAAATGACTAATGTGTTACTCAGAGTCAGTGTATGTGTGTTTGGTCTCCTTGGTAAAACAGAGCAGGAATTAGACAGTAATGTAAGCATGAAAGAGAGGATGCAGCTAGTTGACATCGGGTTAGAATCATGAGCATGCTACAATAATATTGCCTATGTTCTGAAAAGGGTGGAATAAAGGGTAGAATAAAGGGTAGATTAAGGGTGGAATAAAGGGCAGAATAAGGGTGGAATAAAGGGTAGAATACGGGTAGAGATGGTGGAATAAAGGGTTGAATAAAGGATAGAATAACTGTGGAATAAGGGGTAAAATAAAGGGTAGAATAAAGGGTAGAATAAGGGTAGAATACGGGTGGAATAAAGGGTAGAATAAAGTGTAGAATAAAGGTTAGAATAAAGTGCAGAATAAGGGTGGAATAAAGGGTAAAATAAAGGGTAGAATAAAGGGTAGGAAAGGGTGGATTAAAGGGTACAATAAAGTGTAGAATAAATGGTAGAATAATGGTGGAATAAAGATTAGAATAAAGGGTAGGATAAAGTGCAGAATATGGGTAGCATAAAGGGTAGAATACAGGGTAGCATAAGGGTAGATCAAATGGTAGAATAAAGGTAGAATAAGGACAGAATAACGGTAGAATAAAGGGCAGAATTTGGGTAGGGTGGATGGTAGAATAAAGGGTATGATGAAAGGGTAGAATAAGGGTAGTTTTAGGGTAGGTTGAAGGGTATAATAAAGGATAGATTAACAGTAGAATAAATTGTAGAATAAGGGTAGAATAAAGGGTGGAATAAGGTTAGCATAACGGGTTGAGTAAGAGCAGAATAAGGTTAGAATAAAGGGCAGAATTAGGGTGGGATGAATGGTAGAATAAAGGGTATGAATAAAGGGTAGAATAAAGTGTAGAATTAAGGTAGGATGAAGGGTAGGATAAAGGGTAGATTAAAGGGTAGAAAAGGGTAGGGTAAAGGGTAGAATAAAGGGAAGAATAAGGGTTGGAAGAAGGATAGAATAAAGGGTAGGATAGAGTGCAGAATATGGGTAGAATAAATGGTAGAATACAGTGTAGAATACGGGTAGATCAAATGGTAGAATAAGGGTAGGAGGAAGGGTAGAATAAAGGATAGAAAATAGTCAATTGAAATGAAGACAAAATGAAAAGACACTAGAAGCAATGGTTTGAATTTCATTAGACTTCAGCATTAATGGGCTCTATTGACATATGTGAATGTAAAATATGTTTTTCAGAGTGAACCTATGTGTACGACAACCTATGTTATGAAACAGCCTACATTATATGTGGTATGAATAGAGAAATATATATTAAAGTAAATTGGAGGAGTACATTGAATCTAGCATCTATAGTAGAGCAGGCAAAAACATAATTTTTGTTCTGACACAAATAGCCTATGTTATATTCTGACATGAGACATGATGATTTAACCAGGTACGACTGCCATGTATGACGTATGACCAGGGCTTGACTTAGACTAAAATAGGTACCAGTACTCATTTTGGGTGGCGGTACAGTACAGGTGCATCACAATACTTTTGAGCTAATATTCTATAAGAGGAACAGGAGCTCAAGCAGTAGAAAATTTGAGGTGCCGGTACTCAGCTCCGGTGAGCTCCTGCCCAAGCCAAGCACTGCGTATGACACATGCAAACATAGACCACATCACCAGCAAAACACAACTAGCAACACAACACAACAACACGGCAGATGCAGCAAACGCATTCTAACATGACAGTCAACAATGCTGGGAGAGGACAGATGGGTCAATCAGTGGACAAACATAGATAAAGAGAGAGGGGGGAGGGATGTGTGTGTCCCAATGGGACAGACAGAGGTCAAGAGGGCATTTGTTAAAAAATAAGGTCATAAAATAATGCAGAAAGCCATACTAACCTCGGGGTTCTAATGAATTGTCTACTTTGTCGTTTACGTCAAAAACACGGTCATGTACACCTATAGTTTTCACACAGCTGTCTAGAGATAGAAATAGAAATGATAGGGATGATTAGAGATAATAAACTCCCCCAACCCCTTAAAACAAAGGTCCCAAGCCCCAAGCTCATGGCAACATTCACAAGACATGTGCAATTCACTTCTTTCAAATCGTTCATTCCTTCACTTGTCTTTGGATAGAAACAATGGTAGCCACTGGTTAACAATAGAGGTGTCATGAGATATGAAACTGACATGTTCAACAGAGAGCAAGAATCATTCAGAAGGCATTCAGCATTTAGCAGACACTCTTAGGCAGAGCAATTAGGGTTAGGTGCCTTGCTTAACGGCACATCAACAGATTTTTCACCTAATCGGGATTCAAACCAGAGACCTTTCGGTTACTGGGCCAATGCTCTAACCGCTTGGCTACCCACTGCCCTGCGTCACTGAGAGTAGTGAAAACACAACATCAGTGTTAAACAGGCTCAGTGTTTCCGTTGCAACTGGAGAGACTTACTTGATGGTCGGACAAAGACTTTGAGTTTCAGGCATGTTCTTCGTCCGTTCTCGGCGATGGTGGAGGCTGGAGAACAGAAACACAGAAACACGGGATCCTTAGACATACTACATCTTATTTTGATACATTTAAAAACACAAACACATCATTTTCCTTGTCTCAAATGACTGCCACATCAGTACAAGTTTGCATCATCACAGAAGAGTGTTACATTTCATCTTCGATTGTGTGTGTGTCTGTGTATGTGTGTGTGTCTGTGTGTGTGTGTTAGGGCACTTACGCAGGATGGCTTTATAAAATAGCCAGCTAGGAAAATGAGGACAATAATTGCAAATTGAAGCAAGAGTAAAACCTCAAGTAAAACTTGAGAAGCAGAGCTCTGATTCCACTAGCACCTGGTGAAGATTAGTACGGAACCGGATTTGCCCCTTAACAAAATATATTCTGAAAATCAAAAACAGTATGACAACTTCTGCTTTTATTAAGTGCTGATGCAGCGGAAGACCAGTGTGTGTGTGTGTGTGTGTGTGTGTGTGTGTGACTGTGTGTGACTGTGTGTGACTGTGTGAGACTGTGTGAGACTGTGTGTGTGCGTGTGTGTGACTGGATGGTGCGGTGTCTGTGCACCAGGTGGTTTCTCCTGTAAAAGGGTTAAACAGGGGTCGTGTCACAGTAACATCCATCACTACCACAAAATAGAGTTAAAAATACATTGTGTGTTCTCATGTCTCAACCCGATGTTGGAAAGAGAGCCTCTTTACCCTTTTAACACATTGCACCTCATATCTTATTACTTTTCTCCACAGAAGAAGAAAATCAAATATACTTCTCAAATGACAAAAGTCTTCCTGCCCAATTCCTTCCACCACAGCCTCCTGTGAGACCTCCAGTAATGGGTCCTCTGGGCAACATTTTGTGTCATCTGAGCATCATTCCCCAGCAGATGAGATGAAGTCAAGCGTATCCCTGGCCACCATTTGGGATCTGTCATCTCCTTACCCTGATCTATCGCTCTCTTTCTTACTATTTATACATTTATCTATCCCCCTCTCTAGATGTGGCCCCTCTCCTTTGCTGTTTTCCTCTCCTCTTTGAACACACAACACACACACACACACACACTAAAATGAGCATTTACACACACATTTCCTGGATCGGTCTCAAAGTCTTGGTCTGCAGTCGCTCTAATAACAATTTAGAGCAGAGCAGAACAGAGCAAAGCACGGAAGAGCAGAACAGGCCAGAATAGGGCAGAGCATGGCAAGGCAAAGCAGGGCAGAACAGGGTAGAGCATGGCAGGGCAGAAGAGGGCAGAGCAGGGCAGAACAGGGCAGAGCTGAGCAGAGCAGGGCAAAGCTGTGCAGGGTATATTCTCTCGAATAAGGGTTTCAAATTTGGGGAAATGACACTGTAATTGTTTTATATTTTTTACATTTTGTCAGGAAATGCAGCTCTATGTCAGGTTCTGCTGTTGTGCAGTGGTCGCACAGCCTTTCCTCTACAGGGAGGAAGGTTTTCCTGTGTCTACCCTTCTCAATGGCAAGGCTGTGCTCACTGAGCCTGTACTTTGTCAAGGTTTTCCTAAAGTTTTGATCAGTAACCATGGTCAAATAGTTAGCGACGGTGTACTGTCGATTTAGGGCCAGATAGCACTGCATTTTGCTTTGTGCTTGTGTTTCCCAATAAGCAATGTAGTTTTGTTTTGACTGTGTTGTAATTTGGTTTATTCTGATTGATTGGATGTTCTGGTCCTGAGGCTTCAGTGTGTTAGCAGAACAGGTTTGTGAACTCAGCTCCAGCACCAGCTGGATGAGGGGACTCTTCTTTGCTCAGCTCTTGGCATTGCAGGGCTCTGCAATGATATGAGAGGGGGTCACGGTATTTTAGATGTTTACAAAACTAAATTGCTCTTTTTTGAGTTTTTATTATTAGTGGATATTAGCCTAATTCTGCCCTGCATGCATTGTTTGTAGTTTTCCTCTGGACATGTACAGTAGGAGAATCTTACAGAAATCTTCATGCAGGGTTTCAATGGGGTGTTTGTCCCATTTAGTGAAATCTTGTTTTGCAAGTGGACACACTGCCATGAAGTGAAATTGGTTGAATGACACATTCAATTAATTTTAGCCAATTTTAATAAGTATTTCAGTTTGAATTTTGAATGGCGTAGAATGCCCTGCATGCTTTCTCTCTCAATACATTCACTGCATCATCAAGGTGTCCAGTTGAGCTTATTTTTAACCTCTCTTGGGTATATTCTAGAAAATATAGTATTTTCACGTCAGGATGAAAAGCATGCCCAGAGTAAACTGCCTGCTACTCAGGCCCAGATGCTAGGATATGCATATTATTAGTAGATTTGGATAGTAAACACTCTGAAGTTTGTAAAACTATTTGGATGATGTCTGTGAGTATGACAGAACTCATATGGCAGGCAAAAACCTGAGAAGAAATCCAACCAGGAAGTGGGAAATCTAAGGTTTTCAACTCTTTGCTTATCCAAGACACAGTGGAAATGGGTCATATTGCACTTCCTAAGGCTTCCACTAGATGTCAACAGTCTTTAGAACCTTGTTTGAGGCTTCTACTGTGAAGTGGGGGTGAATGAGAGGGGAATGAGTCAGAGGTCTGCCAGAGAGCCACGACCTGACCAGGCGCGTTCACGTGAGAGAGTTAGCTTGCATTCCATTGCATTTCTGAAGACAAAGGAATTCTCCGGTTGGAACATTATTGAAGATTTATGTTAAAATCATCCTAAAGATTGATTCTATACATCGTTTGACATGTTTCTACGGACTGTAACGGAACTTTTGACTTTTCGTCTGCACCTAGTGATCGCGCGTCATGAATTTTGATTACTGGGCTAAACGCGCAAACTAAAAGGAGGTATTTGGACATAAATGATGGACTTCATCGAACAAAACAAACATTTATTGTGGAACTGAGATTCCTGGGAGTGCATTCTGATGAAGATCATCAAAGGTAACTGAATATTTATAATGCTATTTCTGACTTCTGCTGACTACACAACATGGCGGATATCTGTTTGTGTTGTGTTGGTCTCTGAGCGCTGTACTCAGATTATTGCATGGTGTGCTTTTTCCGTAAAGTTTTTTTAAATCTGACACAGCGGTTGCATTAATTAAGGAGAAGTGGATCTAAAATTCCATGCATAACAGTTGTATCTATTCATAATGTTTATTATGAGTATTTCTGTAAATTGATGTGGCTCTCTGCAAAATCACCGGATGTTTTGGAACTACTGAACATATCGCGCCAATGTAAACTCAGATTTTAGGAAATAAATATGAACTTTACCGAACAAAACATACATGTATTGTGTAACATGAAGTCCTATGAGTGTCATCTGATGAAGATCATCAAAGGTTAGTGATTCATTTTATCTCTATTTCTGCTTTTTCTGACTCCTCTCTTTGGCTGGAAAAATGGCTGTGTTTTTCTGTGACTTGGCTCTGACCTAACATAATCGTTTGGTGTGCTTTCGTCGTAAAGCCTTTTTGAAATCGGACATTGTGGCTGGATTTACAACAAGTGTATCTTTAAAATTGTGTAAAATACTTGTATGTTTGAGGAATTTTAATTATGGGATTTCTGTTGTTTTGAATTTGGCACCCTGCAGTTTCACTGGCTGTTGACGAGGTACCGTACCACATACCCTAGAGGAGGTTAAACCTAAGTAATTTTAGTGTGCAGTACTCTATATATTTTGTACCAATTGAGAACTTTGGTCAAATTCCTTGAGGTCTGGATCTTCTCTGGAAAATCATAATTTTAGTGTTTTGGGGTTTTACTGCCAGGGCCCAGGTCTGGCAATACTGCTCTTCCAGGTCCAAGCTTTGCTGTAGGCCATGTGCTGTGGGTGACAGTGTCACGACTTCCGCCGAAGTCGGGTCCTCTCCTTGTTTGGGCGGCGCTCGTCGATCCACTTTTCATTTTCCATTTGTTTTGTCTTGTCTTTCCACACCTGGTTTCAATTCCTTCATTTACTTGTTGTGTATTTAACCCTCTTTCCCCCCCATGTCTTTGTGTGGAATTGTTGATTGTAGTGGTTGTGCACATTCCCCGTGAGCATACACAGGTTATTTTTTGTGCCTATTTATCTTGTTATTCTGGATGCCGTTGGTTTTCCTTAATAAATCTCCGGTTATTACCCAGTTCTGCTCTCCTGCGCCTGACTTCTCTGCCGCCAATTACGCACCCAGCTACAGACAGCAGGCATTGGTCATCTGCAAAGAGCAGGCATTTAACCTCTGAATTGTGGAGACTAACACCAGGGGCTGAGGATTTTTCTAGAAAAGTGGCCAATTCGTTGATGTAAATATTGAAGAGTGCAGGGCTCAGAATGCAACCCTGGTGAAGCCCCGCCCCTGGATAAAGAATTATGTTATTTTCTTATCCATTTTGATGCTGTACGTATTGCCAGTATACATTGATTTAATTATGTCATATGCTTTACTCCTACTCCTACTCTACTTTTTAGTGTTCAACTTTTTTTCCTTATAATTTTACAATCTGCATCAAACCAGTTGTCGTCTGTGGTCTTTTTTGTTTCGTTTTTTATTCATTTCAATTGTGCTTTTTTTGCGGTTTGCCTGAATATATTGGTCATGTTCTTTACTGCTAGATTGATGCTTTCTTTACTGTGAGTGAATGTGCTATCCAGAAAGTTATCTAAGAGTGTTTGGATATTTTGATTATTGGTTGCTTTCTGGTATTCTTCTGTAGTGTTTTGGGCCCATCTGTATGAATTTCTGATGTGGTACAGCTTACTGGGCTGTGAACGTGTGGTTGTTTCCATGTCTGTTCTTTTGAGGAACAACGTAATTTGGCTGTGATCAGACAGAGGTGATAGTGGCTTGACAGTGAATGAGCTGAGAGAGAAAGGTTCAATGTCTGTAATCATATAGTCTACTGTGCTGTAGATGAATCTCCTCAAAGAGTCCCCCCGTAACCTACCATTGACAAAGTACAGACCCAGGCTTTGACAGAGCTACAACAGATCACTTCCATTTTTGTTGATGTGGTCTCTCTCTCTCTCTCTTTAATCTGGTTTTGATGTTTTCAGCTCTCTGTTTCTCCTTCCTTCTTGTAGTGTGACACTGTCGGCTCATCAGCTGAATGTAAACGTGTGTAGGAGGAGAGCGGAACTCACATTGAGCCGATGAAGGAGGGAAGAAAATAAAATAAGCAGTGACACCTTACCGAACTTTGCCTGCTCTCCCTCGCCTGCTCACTGGCTCACTCCCTCTCTCTCAGACACACACACATGCATGAACACACACACACACAGCGCCCTGCTGACTCCAGATGTCTTATATTCATCATCATCCTTGTGGGTGGAGTTGAGTCAGGGCTATCCACACCAACCACTTAACTCACACTACAGATCAAACGTGATGAGCTTGATGAAAGTGGCAGAAAACACTGCATTTGGGATTTAAAAGCTATTTTCCACCCACACAAACAGAAAATAATAGAGAAAATATGCAGTACCATCTGTCCTAATACTGGAGATTACAAACAAATTACTTATTTACCTCTAACCACAGCTATGGAAGGATGGAGTTGACATAGTACTTTTTCATCTATCAAGACATTTCATAACTGCGATCCTGATAGAAAGTGGACAAGGAAAGGAAATGTCCTTGCCATGGTTTAGTGTTAAATATGTTTTGGTTGGAAAGGTGTGTGACATTTTAATAAAGGGAAGATTCAGCTGAACCACATTACTTCCTAGTAGCAGCTCTTCATTCTCTGGGCTTGGTGAGGACCCCTTAGCTCTCAGAGCCCGAACCGTCCGCGCCAGTACCCTGTTTATTTTGGGTCACCATGCAGGGCAGGGACAGCTTATTGTTTTTGTCAGGCACTAAAATCAACACCTGCTATTCCGGTGCCCATCAAGCCTAAGCCACGACTGGTGCCTTTGAAGGGCAGAGGCACTGGAAAGTATGCCCCAGAAACAGAGGGCCAGGTTGGGTTACTCCTCAGAGCGATGTCCCCTGGTTGGTAACGGCTGGTCCCCTCAGTACACTGCATAACGCAATGTAAAATTCAAAGGAACCAGAATCCAATTAGGCAAGAACAAACGGGTGGGTTCAGGGTGGATTAAATTAGACATTGACTAGCAACTGTAATGTTATCTGGAAAACATATTTCCTTTAGCGTTTACATTTGGTTGAGTTGTCAACTAACGTGAAGTTAATGTGACATCAACAAAAAATGTCACCATGTTATTGGATGTCGGAAAAAATGTGGGTGACATTATTTTAAAACTTATGTTGATTACTTTTTTCAAATCCAATCAGTTTTCCATGTTGATTCAAAGTCATGACATAGATTTTTGTTGTTGAAATTATATAGAAACAACATTGATTCAACCAGTTTTTGCCCAGTGGGTTACGCACAATACGACACACAACAATGGATGAAAACGTGGCAACATTGTCTTTGGAAAGTCAGGTAGCCCTTCACACTCGTACCATATACGGGCGGAAAATGGCAGATTTGGACAATGATAAATGCCTAAATTGTAACGCAGTGGCTATACAGTAACGTGCTATACATGACGTTAGATCTCTGGCTCTGCGCTTCACTGACAGCCGTTCTGAACTTGAACACATCGCACGACAACAAGTTGCCCCCATCCCCTCGGTAATTGGGAAACTTTTTGTTGTCTGAGTGAGGGAAAATCTGTAAATGAAGAGGACTCAGAGCGATGCATTTTGAAAGATGGAAAAACAATGTATTTTGAAAGACATTGAGGATTATTACTAAACACCACTCTGATATCATACAAGCAAGCCAAATGTGAGCTTCACAATTCCATATCATATAGTGTCAGCGTTTATGCTCACTATATTTGATGTACAATTATAAGATGGGTTGTTCTGTACAGAATGAGCCTGTTAGCTGAACAGTTACTAGATGACATGGTGTCATACCCTGGGTTGTTCTGTACAGAATGAGCCTGTTAGCTGAACAGTTACTAGATGACATGGTGTCATACCCTGGGTTGTTCTGTACAGAATGAGCCTGTTAGCTGAACAGTTATCAGATGACGGTGTCATACCCTGGGTTGTTCTGAACAGAATGAGCCTGTTAGATGTACAGTTACCAGATGACATGGTGTCATACCCTGGGTTGTTCTGAACAGAATGAGCCTGTTAGATGTACAGTTACCAGATGACATGGGGTCATACCCTGGGTTGTTCTGAACAGAATGAGCCTGTTAGATGTACAGTTACCAGATGACATGGGGTCATACCCTGGGTTGTTCTGAACAGAATGAGCCCATGTGTGCCCATTGTGAAGAAAATTTGCCGCGGCACACACATCTGAATGGACTCATGACTCCTTTTAATGCGCACTACAATTATGATCTGTTTCCCTGAATTGCATTGTGAAAGCCTAACACTGTAATGTCATATTTTATAACTTAGCTAGTCATGTTGGAAATATAACAGGCATTCAAATGATGCTTACCTGACCCAGATTGTGATTTATAATGGACAGTTTTTGTGATTTAGTTTTCAACAAATGAAGCAAAAAGCACAGTAAATGTAAAATGCACATACAATAAACAGTGTGTCACGGCCGTCGAATGAAGTAGACCAAGGCTCAGCGTGGTGAGCGTACATATTCCTTTATTTCAAAATGACGCCGACAAAAACAATAAACAATGCCAAACAACCGTGAAGCTTAAGGGCTATGTGCCACAAACAAAGTTAACCTCCCACAAAGACAGGTGGGAAAAAGAGCTACCTAAGTATGGTTCTCAATCAGAGACAATGATAGACAGCTGTCCCTGGTTGAGAACCCTATCTGGCCAAAACATAGAAATACAAATAATAGAACTAAATAACATAGAATACACACCCCAAATCACACCCTGACCAAACCAAATAGAGACATAAAAAGGGCGTGACACAGTGTAATGTTTTGATTCTGTCTTGTGTCAGGTAAACTGTTGTGTACTCTCCGTTGGTCTAATCCCTTTCCCATTATTTCCATTCTGTTCCGTTTCAATTCAAATGCTACCATGTTTATGCGTATGCTTTTCATATTTATTCTGTAAAAAAACATTTACATTTAGCCTTATCCATATTAGCCAATTCTCACGAGTGTAAAGGGTTAATATATTATTGGGTATTATTATGCAACATTATTATCATTACTTTTATGACATAGTTTCTGTATATGTAGCTGAAAAAAGAGTCAAAGCTGTGAGTAAAAGCCAGTCAAAGCGGCTTTGGCAATTATTTCCCTTTATTTCCCTCCTTTATTTCTATCGTAAATTCAAAGTCATTTGAAGGCTTCCATGGCCAGCTTTGGTACTTCCAAATCCTCATCAGAAGATGAACAAGCACAAGGCAGATGACAGGGTTAGAAATCCTATAACTAATATTTGTTTGACAATATTGTAGAGATTCGACATGGCAATAACGTAATTATTTAGACGTATTGCAGTTAGATTTACAGTATACAGCTCTTTTCATTACGTCTACTGTAAAATGATTTATAATGGTATGATCCTACTTCCCATCGACCTCCTACAGCTCTAACCTACAGGATGTGTTTGAACCACCTCTGTTCATTGTTTGGGAGAGAAAACATGCTTAGGGCCTCTGGTTGTTGTCATGCTTTGGTCAAGCACGACACAGCTAGTAATGACAGACTCACACATATGAATAAGGTTTCTGGTTCAGGACCCACTCTAGCTGTTCCCCCTCAATCGCTATACCAGCCTTGTATTAGCTAGCAAGCATCCTCATGTTGCATTAGCTAACTAGTGTCACATTAGCGGGTTAGACTCCTCAATCCTTGCATCGCATTACCATTTTGTTAGCATTTATAGCCAGTGTGTTGGGTCTCCAGCTGGCCTTAATGAGGTCATCCAGAGCCTTTGAATCCAGCTTGATTGTTAGGATGATGGGATGAATAACATCCAATGCTCTCTACAGAGCATTCCTGGCCAGCTAGCCCTGCTAACCCTGCTAGCCCGCTGAATAACTAACACCTCCCCAGAGCCATGTTGTTTCTAATTCGCTAGGATTACTCTGGTTTCCCCGTCTTCTGTGACCCAGTCTGAGTTTGCAGAAAATGGAGAGATAGCATGCACACACACACACACACACACACACACACACACACACACACACACACACACACACACACACACACACACACACACACACACACACACACACATGCCATCGCACACACTCACACACGCCGCAAGCACACACACACACTGTACACACACTGTACACACTGTACACACACACACAAAATAACAAGTAACTCAGCATTCCATGTTTCTTTCAGGAGAGAAAGAATAGAATAAAAACAGAAAGAGAAACACACAACCTGGAGAGGACCCATTAGACTGGCCTGGGAGAGGCCCCTTAGAATGGCCTGGGAGAGGACCCATTAGACTGGCCTGGGAGAGGCCCATTAGACTGGCCTGGGAGAGGACCCATTAGACTGGCCTGGGAGAGGACCCATTAGACTGGCCTGGGAGAGGACCCATTAGACTGGCCTGGGAGAGGCCCCTTAGACTGGCCTGGGAGAGGACCCATTAGACTGGCCTGGGAGAGGCCCCTTAGACTGGCCTGGGAGAGGTCCAATTAGACTGGCCTGGGAGAGGACCCATTAGACTGGCCTGGGAGAGGGCCCTTAGACTGGCCTGGGAGAGGCCCCTTAGACTGGCCTGGGAGAGGACCCATTAGACTGGCCTGGGAGAGGCCCCTTAGACTGGCCTGGGAGAGGACCCATTAGACTGGCCTGGGAGAGGACCCATTAGACTGGCCTGGGAGAGGCCCCTTAGACTGGCCTGGGAGAGGACCCATTAGACTGGCCTGGGAGAGGACCCATTAGACTGGCCTGGGAGAGGACCCATTAGACTGGCCTGGGAGAGGACCCATTACACTGGCCTGGGAGAGGACCCATTACACTGGCCTGGGAGAGGACCCATTAGACTGGCCTGGGAGAGGACCCATTAGACTGGCCTGGGAGAGGACCCATTAGACTGGCCTGGGAGAGGACCCCTTAGACTGGCCTGGGAGAGGCCCCTTAGACTGGCCTGGGAGAGTCCCCATTAGACTGGCCTGGGAGAGGCCCCTTAGACTGGCCCGGGAGAGGACCCATTAGACTGGCCTGGGAGAGGACCCATTAGACTGGCCTGGGAGAGGACCCATTAGACTGGCCCGGGAGAGGACCCATTAGACTGGCCTGGGAGAGGACCCATTAGACTGGCCCGGGAGAGGACCCATTAGACTTGCCCGGGAGAGGACCCATTAGACTGGCCTGGGAGAGGACCCATTAGACTGGCCCGGGAGAGGACAATTAGACTGCCCTGGGAGAGGACCCATTAGACTGGCCCGGGAGAGGACCCATTAGACTGGCCCAGGAGAGGTCCAATTAGACTGGCCTGGGAGAGGACCCATTAGACTGGCCTGGGAGAGGACCCATTAGACACTGGCCCAGGAGAGGTCCAATTAGACTGGCCTGGGAGAGGACCCATTAGACTGGCCCGGGAGAGGATCCATTAGACTGGCCTGGGAGAGGACCCATTAGACTGGCCCAGGAGAGGTCCAATTAGACTGGCCTGGGAGAGGACCCATTAGACTGGCCCGGGAGAGGACCCATTAGACTGGCCTGGGAGAGGACCCATTAGACTGGCCCAGGAGAGGACCAATTAGACTGGCCCGGGAGAGGACCCATTAGACTGGCCCGGGAGATGACCATTAGACTGGCCCGGGAGATGACCATTAGACTGGCCCGGGAGAGGACCCATTAGACTGGCCTGGGAGAGGACCCATTAGACTGGCCCAGGAGAGGTCCAATTAGACTGGCCTGGGAGAGGACCCATTAGACTGGCCCGGGAGAGGACCCATTAGACTGGCCTGGGAGAGGACCCATTAGACTGGCCCAGGAGAGGACCAATTAGACTGGCCCGGGAGAGGACCCATTAGACTGGCCCGGGAGATGACCATTAGACTGGCCCGGGAGATGACCATTAGACTGGCCCGGGAGAGGACCCATTAGACTGGCCTGGGAGAGGACCCATTAGACTGGCCCAGGAGAGGACCAATTAGACTGGCCCGGGAGAGGACCCATTAGACTGGCCTGGGAGAGGACCCATTAGACTGGCCTGGGAGAGGACCCATTAGACTGGCCCAGGAGAGGACCAATTAGACTGTTCCGGGAGAGGACCCATTAGACTGGCCCGGGAGATGACCATTAGACTGGCCCGGGAGATGACCATTAGACACTGGCCCTGGAGAAAACCATTAGACTGGCCTGAGAGAGAATCATTAGAGACTGGCCCCGGAGAGGCCTATTAGACTGTCCCGGGAGAGCACCATTAGAGACTGGCCCGGGATCATTAGAGACTGGCATGGGAGAGGACATTTAGACTGGCCCGAGAGAGAATCATTAGACACTGGTGTCATGATTAGCAAGTCCTGAGATGGAGATTGGGGGTGCCGGCTAGGAACTCCCCACCCACCCTCACCCTCTCCAGGCGGATCCTGGCTGGTATGGCTCTGGCGGATCCTGGCTGGCTGGCTCTGGCGGATCCTGGCTGGCGGATCCTGGCTGGCTGGCGGATCCTGGCTGGTTGGCTCTGGCGGATCCTGGCTGGCTGGCTCTGGCGGATCCTGGCTGGCGGATCCTGGCTGGCTGGCGGATCCTGGCTGGCTGGCTCTGGCGGATCCTGGCTGGCTGGCTCTGGCGGATCCTGGCTGGCTGACGGCTCTGGCTGGTCATGGCTGGCTGACGGCTCTGGCTGGTCATGGCTGGCTGACGGCTCTGGCTGGTCATGGCTGGCTGACGGCTCTGGCTGGCTGACGGCTGGCTGACGGCTCTGACTGGTCATGGCTGGCTGACGGCTCTGGCTGGTCATGGCTGGCTGACGGCTCAGGCTGGTCATGGCTGGCTGACGGCTCTGGCTGGTCATGGCTGGCGGACGGCTCCGGCTGATCCTGTCTGGCGGACGGCTCCGGCTGATCCTGTCTGGCGGACGGCTCCGGCTGATCCTGTCTGGCGGACGGCTCCGGCTGATCCTGTCTGGCGGACGGCTCTGGCTGATCCTGTCTGGCGGACGGTTCTGGCTGATCCTGTCTGGCGGACGGCTCTGGCTGATCCTGTCTGGCGGACGGCTCTAGCGGCTCGGGACAGACGGGCAGCTCTGACGGCTCGGGACAGACGGGCAGCTCTGACGGCTCGGGACAGACGGGCAGCTCTGACGGCTCGGGACAGACGGGCAGCTCTGACGGCTCGGGACAGACGGGCAGCTCTGACGGCTCGGGACAGACGGGCAGCACTGACGGCTCGGGACAGACGGGCAGCTCTGACGGCTCGGGATAGACGGGCAGCTCTGACGGCTCTGGGCAGACGGACAGTGCAGGCGGCACTGGGCAGACGGCAGACTCTGGCCGGCTGAGGCGCACAGTAGGCCTGGTGCGTGGTACCGGAACTGGAAGTACCGGGCTAAGGACACGCACCTCAAGGCTAGTGCGGGGAGCAGCAACAGGACACACAGGACTCTGGAGATGCACAGGAGGCTTGGTGCGTGGTGTAGGCACTGGTGGTAATGGGCTGGAGACACGCACCACAGGGCTAGTGCGTGGAGGAGGAACAGGGCTCTGGAGACGCACAGGAAGCCTGGTGCGTGGTGTAGGCACTGGTGGTACTGGGCTGGGGCGGGGAGGTGGCGCCGGAAATACCGGACCGTGCAGGCGTACTGGCTTTCTTGAGCACTGAGCCTGCCCAACCTTACCTGGTTGTATGCTCCCCGTCGCCCGACCAATGCGGGGAGGTGGAATAACCCACACTGGGCTGTGTAGGCGAACCGGGGACACCATGCGTAAGGCTGGTGCCATGTATGCCGGCCCGAGGAGACGCACTGGAGACCAGACGCGTTGAGCCGGCTTCATGGCACCTGGCTCAATACTCAATCTAGCCCGGCCGATACGAGGAGCTGGTATGTACCGCACCGGGCTATGCACACGTACAGGAGACACCATGCGCTCTACCGCATAACACGGTGTCTGCCCGTACTTTCGCGCTCCACGGTAAGCTCGGGGAGTTGGCGCAGGTCTCCTACCTGACTTCGCCACACTCCCTTGTAGCCTCCCCCCCAAGAATTTTTTTGGGCTGACTCACAGGCTTCCTACCGCGTCGTCGTGCTGCCTCCATTCGCCGGTATCCCTCCTCGCACTGTTCCAGAGAATCCCAGGCGGGCTCCGGCATTCGCCCTGGGTCGATCGCCCACCTGTCGATCTCCTCCCACGTAGTATAGTCCAGAACCTGCTCCCATTGCCATAAATCCTGTGTAGGTTGCTCCTGCTGCTGCTTCACACGCTGCTTGGTCCGAGTTTGGTGGGTAATTCTGTCACGATCGTCTTGAGGATAATGAGTGGACCAAGGCGCAGCGTGTGAAAAATACATATTTTATTAGGAAGACAAAAACGAACGAAAACAAAACAACAAACAGACGAACGTGAAGCTATGAAAGACTAAGTGCTAACATGCAACATAGACATAGACAATTACCCACGAAAGCCTACTGTCTATGGCTGCCTTAAATATGGCTCCCAATCAGAGACAATGAATGACAGCTGTCTCTGATTGAGAACCATTCAGGCAACCATAGACTTGCCTAGACAACTATACTAAACCCAACCCCATACACTCAACAAAACCCCCTATACAATACAACCACCCAAGACGAGACAAATACATACAAAACATCCCCCCTGTCACACCCTGACCTAACCAAAATATTACAGAAACAAAGAATACTAAGGCCAGGGTGTGACAAGGACGCTGGTCCCCACGTTGAAATGGTTACCACTCTATAGACCAAGCAGACTGAGGTGTCAGCCGAATGTTGTAAAACAATTATAAACTCTGAAACTATCGCTCACTACAGATGAAGCAAATCCTAGACGTCGTGTTATCAGTCTGCAGCTGAAAATGTACGTAACCTAGGATAAAAACACTGACAACCTCTGATGCATTCTAACGAGATCAACTCTAAGAACTACTGTAAAGGGTACGTCGAATGAACCATTCTTACCATGACCAGGAGCTCTACCTATGTCATGATCGTCTTCGTGAGAGAAAGTGGAACAAGGCGCAGCGCGTGAAAAATACATCTTCTTTAATGAAGGAAAAAACAACCACTTACAAAATGAACAAAACAAACGATCGTGAAGCTAAACAGAACTAAGTGCACACATGCAACATAGAACATAGACATAGACAACTACCCACAAAAGCCTACTGCCTATGGCTGCCTTAAATATGGCTCCCAATCAGAGACAAATGAATGACAGCTGTCTCTGATTGAGAACCAATCTAGGCAGCCATAGACATAACTAGACAACTATACTCTACTCTGCCCCATACACATACAACACCCCATAGACACTACAAAACACATACATTCCCCATGTCACACCCTGACCTAACTAAAAAACATAAAGAAAACAAAGAATACTAAGGCCAGGGCGTGACAGTACCCCCCCCCCAAAGGTGCGGACTCCGACCGCACAACCTGAACTAGAAAGGGGAGGGTACGGGGTGGGCCCCATCATGGCGGCGGCTCGGGTGCGGGACGTGGCCCCCACTCCACCATTGTCAATACCCGCTTTGGTAGCCTCCTCCAAATGGCCACCCTCCAAATTAACCCCACCGGACTAAGGGGCAGCACCGGACTAAGGGGCAGCACCAGAATGAGGGGCAGCTCCGGACTGAGGGGCAGCTCCGGACTGGCTGGCGGATCCTGGCTGGCTGGCTCTGGCGGATCCTGGCTGGCTGGCTCTGGCGGATCCTGGCTGGCTGGCTCTGGCGGATCCTGGCTGGCTGGCTCTGGCGGATCCTGGCTGGCTGGCTCTGGCGGATCCTGGCTGGATGACGGCTCAATGCTGGATGACGGCTCTGGCTGGTCATGGCTGGATGACGGCTCTGGCTGGTCATGGCTGGATGACGGCTCTGGCTGGTCATGGCTGGATGACGGCTCTGGCTGGTCATGGCTGGATGACGGCTCTGGCTGGTCATGGCTCGCTGACGGCTCTGGCTGGTCATGGCTCGCTGACGGCTCTGACTGGTCATGGCTCGCTGACGGCTCTGGCTGGTCATGGCTCGCTGACGGCTCTGGCTGGTCATGGCTCGCTGACGGCTCTGGCTGGTCATGGCTCGCTGACGGCTCTGGCTGGTCATGGCTGGCGGAAGGCTCTGACTGATCCTGTCTGGCGGAAGGCTCTGGCTGATCCTGTCTGGCGGAAGGCTCTGGCTGATCCTGTCTGGCGGAAGGCTCTGGCTGATCCTGTCTGGCGGAAGGCTCTGGCGGCTCCTGTCTGGCGGAAGGCTCTGGCGGCTCCTGTCTGGCGGAAGGCTCTAGCGGCTCCTGTCTGGCGGAAGGCTCTAGCGGCTCCTGTCTGGCGGACGGCTCTGAAGGCTCATGGCAGACGGGCGGCTTTGAAGGCTCAGTACAGACGGGCAGTTCATGCGGCGCTTGGCAGACGGACAGTTCAGACGGCGTTGGGCAGACGGGCAGTTCAGGCGTCGTTGGGCAGACGGGCAGTTCAGGCGCCGTTGGGCAGACGGGCAGTTCAGGCGCCGCTGGGCAGACGGCAGACTCTGGCCGGCTGAGACGCACTGTAGGCCTGGTACGTGGTACCGGAACTGGAGGTACCGGGCTAAAGACACGCACCTTCAGGCTAGTGCGGGGAACAACAACAGGGCACACTGGACTCTCAAGGCGTACTATAGGCCTAGTGCGTGGTACCGGCACTGGTGGTACCGGGCTGAGGGCACGCACATCAGGGCGAGTACGGGGAGAAGGAACAGTGCGTACAGGGCTCTGGAGACGCACAGGAGGCTTGATGCGTGGTGCCGGAACTGGAGGCACTGGGCTGGATACACGCACCACAGGGAGAGTGCGTGGAGGAGGAACAGGGCTCTGGAGACGCACTGGAAGCCTGGTGCGTGGTGTAGGCACTGGTGGTACTGGGCTGGAGCGGGGAGGTGGCGCCGGAAATACCGGACCGTGCAGGCGTACTGGCTCCCTTGAGCACTGAGCCTGCCCAACCTTACCTGGTTGTATACTCCCCGTCGCTCGACCAGTGCGGGGAGGTGGAATAACCCGCACCGGGCTATGTAGGCGAACCGGGGACACCATGCGTAAGGCTGGTGCCATGTAAGCCGGCCCGAGGAGACGCACTGGTGGCCAGATGCGTTGGGCCGGCTTTATGACATCCGGCTCAACGCTCAATCTAGCCCGGCCGATACGTGGAGCTGGAATGTACCGAACCGGGCTATGCACTTGTACAGGAGACACCATGCGCTCTACTGCGTAACACGGTGTCTGCCCGTACTCTCGCTCTCCACGGTAAGTACAGGGAGTAGGCGCAGGTCTCCTACCTGACTTCGCCACTCTCCCTTTAAGCCCCCCCCCAAGACATTTTTGGGGTTTACTCACAGGCTTCCTTGCTAATCGAGTACCCTCATAACTCCGGTTCCTCTCTCCGGTTGCCTCTGCTCTCCTAATCACCTCCAGCTGTTCCCATGGGAGGCGATCTCTTCCAGCTCGGATCTCCTCCCATGTGTAGCAACCCTTGCCGTCCAAAACATCCTCCCATGTCCACGAGTCCTGGTTTCTTTGCCGCTGTTGTTGGTTCCTCTCACGCTGCTTGATCCATGGTTGGTGGGTAGTTCTGTCACGATCGTCTTCGTGAGAGAAAGTGGACCAAGGCGCAGCGCGTGAAAAATACATCTTCTTTAATGAAGGAAAAAACAACCACTTACAAAATGAACAAAACAAACGATCGTGAAGCTAAACAGAACTAAGTGCACACATGCAACATAGAACATAGACATAGGCAACTACCCACAAAAGCCTACTGCCTATGGCTGCCTTAAATATGGCTCCCAATCAGAGACAAATGAATGACAGCTGTCTCTGATTGAGAACCAATCTAGGCAGCCATAGACATAACTAGACAACTATACTCTACTCTGCCCCATACACATACAACACCCCATAGACACTACAAAACACATACATTCCCCATGTCACACCCTGACCTAACTAAAAAACATAAAGAAAACAAAGAATACTAAGGCCAGGGCGTGACAACCTAAGGACATGGTGATCTCTGGTGGACGATCAAGGACAGCTCAATCGTAAATGTATAAATTGCATTCTCTTTTTCCGAATGAGCGGTTATTAGAGTGCTTAAGATTTTGTATTTTCGTGAGCGTAGCTTTCCAATGTCCAATAGAGTAACTCCTTTGTCTCCCTTCCTCCCCCCTACTCTCTCTGAATTCACCACCGTGTTATAACCAAACTTGTTTTGATGGTCTTCTAGAGACTATTTACTGTATAATGTTAGTGTGTAGTTGTGTATTCTGTAATTGTTTAATTAGAAAATAAATATTTGAGCCAATTTGTGTATTGCTGATTCATCAATAAAGTAGGGTTCGTGCAGACTACAAGAAATGACGACGTTCAGAATGACTGATGAGGTAATACTATAGTAATAAGTGACTGTAATTGATCAGTTCAATTTGGGAAATAGAAACTCTTTAAACAACATCTTCCCGTGGTTCCTAGTTATAGTCATGTTTACATGATTAGTTTAATTACGTAATAATTACACATAGAGAATTGTTGGATAATATAACAGTCTTCACATTAATGAATAGTCCACGTCACGACACTGGCCCGGGAGAGGGCCATTAGACTGGCCCGGGAGAGGACGATCAGAGACTGGCCCGGGAGAGGATCATTTGAGATTGGCCCGGTAGAGAACCATTATAGACTGTCCCAGGAGAGGAACATTAACCAAATGTTGTTATAGTCAACTCACAATGGGAGGTACTGGGGGATGGATGGAGGGAGGATGAGGGATGGAGGGAGGATGAGGGTTGGAGGAGAGAGGGTAGGAGGCAGGGTAAGGCATATAAACTCGCCCCCCGAGGTGGTAAATGGCCTTTCTCTCTTTCCTCACATAATTCAACCGGTGCCAAATATGAACCCAATTCATCACTCATGCTACTGGCTCAGAGGTGCTGAGGTTACGTACAGAGATGGCAGAGAGGGTGGAGGGATGAGAAGGTGGAGAGAGGAGAGAGGATGGGTGAGAAATAGAAAGAGAAAAATGAGAAAGCGAGAGTGAGGATGTATACTGAGCAAAAATATAAATATAACATGCAACAATTTCAACAATTTTACTGAGTTACAGTTCATATAAGGAAATCAGTCAATTGAAATAAATAAATTAGGCACAAATCTATGGATTTCACATGACTGTGCAGGGGAGCAGCCATGGGAGGGCCTAGGAGGGCACATGCTCACCCACTGGGGAGCAAGGCCTGGCCAATCAGAATGAGTTTATAAAGCCCACAAAATAGCTTTATTACAGACATAAATACTCCTCAGTTTCATCAGCTATCCTTCGGATGGCTGGTCTCAGAGGTCCTAGGCTGGCGTGGTTACACATGGACTGCAGTTGTGAGGCCGGTTGGACGTACTGCCAAATTCTCTAAAATGACGTTGGAGGCGGTTTATGGTAGAGAATTTAACATTACATTTACTGGCAACAAGTCTATTGGACATTTCTGCAGTCAGCATGCCAATTGCACACTCCCTCAAAACTTGAGACATCTGTAGCATTGTGTTGTGTGACAAAACTGTACATTTTAGAGTGGCCTTTATTGTTCCCAGCACAAGGTGCACCTGTGCAATGATCATGTTGTTTAATCAGCTTCTTGATATGCCACACCTGTCAGGTGGATGGATTATCTTGGCAAAGGAGAAATGCTCACTAAAAGGGATGTAAACAAATGTGTGCACAACATTTGAGAGAAATAAGCTTTTTGTGCATATGCACTTTTTCTGGGATCTTTTATTTCAGCTCCAGGAACAGGGGACCAACATGTTGCGTTTATATTTTTGTTGAATGTAGTTTTTTCCTTATTTCCTGATTCTGGTGGAAGTTTTGAAGAAGAAAAAACTATTATTTATTGGTGGTGAAATGCTAGTTTGTTGATTAGATATTTTCCTCCCCATCAACAAGTGTTCCATTACTTACCTCACCCCTTTGATTACCTAAGTCTGGCCAGCCTGACAGGCAGGCAGCTCACTGGACGACTGTTTCCTTTTCATTTTTTAAAACAGGGATTCTCACGACTGGGCCATTAGTGGATGTGTAGCAGCAGCCAGGAGAGACTGCAGCAGCCAGGAGAGACTGCAGCAGCCAGGAGAGACTGCAGCAGCCAGGAGAGACTGCAGCAGCCAGGAGAGACTGCAGCATCCAGGAGAGACTGCCCCCAGGGGAGCAGTTGGGTGGCGGCCATTCTCTGGTGGTGTTTGAGGGAGAGAGAGTGTAACGTGCTGTCTGGAGGGCAGGCTCAGCTCAATAGGCTAGTCTCCATGGATAGGAACAGTGACACATTGGGAGGTAAATGAAACAGGATCACAGTGAGAAGAGGAGAGGAGAGGAGAGGAGAGGAGAGGAGAGGAGAGGAGAGGAGAGGAGAGGAGAGGAGAGGAGAGGAGAGGAGAGGAGAGGGTGAAGGGAAATAATCAATCTATCAAAATTCTGATAATGTGTTTGAGTCCAAGGGTTTGTGTGTGTTGACTGTGGTTTCTGTCACATAATTTCATGTTGTTGGGTCATGCCCGAGTGCTGAAGAGGCTGAGTGATTACCAGGTTTCTTTCTAACCCTATGAATGGAACTGCAGCATCTCTGTCACTATTATAAATCCTCCCTGAGTTTAACAATATACACTGAGTGTACAAAACTTTATAAACACCTTCCTAATATTGAGTTGTACCCCCCCCCCCCCCTTTTCCCTCAGAATAGCCTCAATTCGCAGGGGGTATGGACTCTACAAGGTGTCGAACGCATTCCACAGGGATGCTGGCCCATGTTGACTCCAATGCTTCCACAGTTGTGTCAAGTTGGCTGGATGTCGTTTGGGTGGTGGACCATTCTTGATACACACGGGAAACTGTTGAGCATGAAAAACCCAGCAGCGTTGCAGTTCCTGACACAAACCGGTGCGCCTGGCACCTACTTCCATACCACGTTCAAAAGCACTTAAATATTTTGTCTTGCCCATTCACCCTCTCATACACAATCCATGTCTCATTTATCCCCTTCATGATTGAAGTGGATTTAACAGGTTACATCAATAAGGGATCATAGCTTTCACCTGGATTCACCTGGTCAGTCTATGTCATGGAAAGAGCAGGAGTTTATAATGTTTTGTACACTCAGTGAATGCATACTGTAAATTAACCCATATACCATCCATGCCTCAGTTTTATGATATACCTGCTGCCACAGCACAGTGCCTCTACCTACTGTATGAGCTGCATTATGCAAATGAAATATCATAGGATTCTTCAATCAAATGCATCCATCGTCAGACAAACCAAGACAATCCTCTCGAAATGGGTTGGTTTACCACGTATGATCAAGTCATGTCTCTTGTTTCACTTTATAGGTTGTGCTGTACCAAATTATTGTGACATTTGTAAGCATGGCTGATGTGTTTGACCATGGCCTGCTTCTTGCCAGGTCAATCAGACAGTAATAGATCTGTTCTGATCTGTGCTCTTAACCCAGCACCTGAGAACTAATTTCATCCTTGCCCATAGGATAGTAGTGATGGATCACGTTTTTCTGTGTAGTCCAACAAGTCATATGAGCAACATAACTTACTCCTCCCCCCACGTAGTACACACCCAGACCAATCTCCACCTGAGTTATGACACCAACCAGTTTCCCATTCGCCACACATCTCACCGACACACTCATCCCTCTCTCCTCCCTCCTCTCCCCTCCCTCTCTCCATCCCTCTCCACTCTTTCCTCTCCCCTCCCTCGCTTCTCTGATATTGGCTTTCATCCCTCCTCCTCTCAGATAAGAATCGTTCCACAGATTCTCTATATTCTAAAAATATGCTCCCTTCAGCGTTCTGTGATCTAGGGGGTTCACTTAAGACATTAATGCTGGCTGAACTCTGACCTAGGAACCACTCCCCATGCCCTTCTTCATCCCTTCCTTAGCAGCGTCTGTCAGAGCGTCCAACACGTCGCGGCCGTAACTCACTCACAGCTAATATACTATTCTGCTGAATTGCTTGCAGATGTGAGCAACATTAAATTGCTTCCTGCATTTTCCTGGGAGGGGTACATTTTGCATCTGAGGTACCTCTCTTTCTCTCTCTCGTTTATAGAAAGGAAGGAAGCAAGGGAAGAAAAAAGGGTAAAGAAGCTGGTTTTGGCCCAGATACAGTAGGAGATCATGATGTTGTGACTCTCACTCTCACACTGTCTCCCGCTCTCTCCCTCTCTCTCTCTCTCTTTCCATCTTTCTCCCTCGCTCTTTCCCTCTCTCTTTCTCTCTCTCTTTCCCTCTCTCTTTCCCTCTCTCTCCCTCTCTCTTTCCCTCTCTCTCTCCCTCTCCCACTCGCTCCCTCTCTCTCCCTCTTGCTCCCTCTCTCTATCCCTCTCTCTCTGTCTCTCTCTCTGTCTCTCTGTCTCTCTCCATTACCTGATGGGCAATTTAGCTCCTCTAAACTGCTCTCCTAGAGAGCTGCGGCTGACAGCAAAAAAATAGAAAAATGAAGAATTATGGTCTCGATTTGGGTTTATTCCCAGCGACCTGCTAGCGTTGATTAACCTGTTTGTGTTGTTGAAGCGCCTGACAGCAGAACTCTGTCTCCTCTTTGTAATTTTATAAGAGATACAACAAATCAAGCCCTCGCCCGCATTGAACTCAGAGGGCGAAAACACCATTAACAGGCGTTTCTCTGACAGAATATCATTTGACATCTTAATCTTCATCTACGGACCAGATAGTGAATCAATCAATGCTCTGCAGGCGTATTTTCATCCTTTTCTCCCTCAGGTCCTGGGGTTATAGAATGTTATGAGAGCCAAAATAACTATTCATTATCAAACTCAGTCTAAATCATGGTGGTTGCTTTGAGTTCCTCTGTCCATAGTAATGATTATAATACTAATATGAAAAATGATAATGCAAAAATGTGATTACGTTATTACAAATGTCCCAAAAATAAGTGGTAAACCACACATGATATCCCAAACCATATGTATTGTCCATATTTCCAATCCCTAACCACACAACATATCATGTCATGTCCCCTCGTAACGCTGGGCCCCCTATCTAGCTGCCTCTGCCTTCCTAGCTGCTTCCACCTGTTCCCATGGGAGGCGATCCCTTTCGGCCAGGATCTCCTCCCACGTCAAGGATCCTTTGCCGTCTAGGATGTCCCCCCATGTTCAGTCCTCCTTACCACGCTGCTTGGTCCGTTTGTGGTGGGATGTTCTGTAACGCTCGTCAGAAGGATGAGACCAAGGTGCAGCGTTGTACGTGTTCATGCTTCTTAATTTAAAAAAACGAACACCAAACAATACAACAAAAGAACAACGAACGTAATGTCTTGAAGGCTACACAGAGCTAACAAAAACAACATCCCACAACCTAAGGTGGCAAAACATGCTGCCTAAGTATGATTCCCAATCAGAGACAACGATAGACAGCTGTCCCTGATTGAGAACCATACCCGGCCAAAACATAGTAACACAAAACCTAGAAATAACGATCATAGAATGCCCACCCAAATCACACCCTGACCAAACCAAATAGAGACATAAAAAAGGCTCTCCAAGGTCAGGCGTGACAGCTGGAAGCAATATAATCTCTCGTGGAGAGACTACGTAAACATAAATGGGACCATAGATCTGTCTTTATACTATGGGCACCAATTGATAACAAGCAGCCATAGTTTTTGTAACTGGTTATTTGGACAAATCACGATTCTTCAGGTGTATAGCATTTTTCAAATTTCGGAAGGGGAGAGGACATTCAGCCCATAGACTTGCCTGTAACTTGTAAAGAGAGAGGACGGAGCTCCTCGTTTTCGGTTCCGCTCCTCGTTCTAGCATCTCTTAATCTCTTCTCTTAACACTTATGGACCCAGAACTTAAAAACTTCTTGCGACTACAGGGGGTGCTGTTCCGAATTAGCATTTTGTCGTCTCCAAATTAAACTGCCTAGTACTCAATTCTTGCTCGTACAATATGCATATTATTAATTCTATTGGATAGAAAACACTTTCTAGTTTCATACAAAGTTGGAATGATGTCTGTGGGTGACCCAGAACTCTTTCTACAGCGAAATCCATGACAGACAGTGAAAGGTCTGAGAGCGAAGCTCTGGTTTCAGATCAGTTTTTAAGGTCTCTGTCTATCCTATGGAACGACACGAACTGCACCCGCCTTCCCCTGGATGTCAGTAACCAATGAGAAGTGGAATGGGCCTTCTCCGTAGCTCTCAGAGGTTATAAAAGACCAAGGAGTGAGAGTAGCCCCCCTTTCGACGCTCGCCCTTACGCAGGAAGGGACCTCCGGATGCCATTTTCACAGGCTCGGTTATCAACTTGAAATGTATCCGTCTGTAATTTAATTCGATATAGGACTTAGAAACATCATAAGGTAGTTAATTTAAACCGTTTTATAGCAATTTATATCCGTTTAGTGCGATTTTGATGCATTTCTATGTGAAGCACCGGGCACATTTCGGGGTCCCGGTCGAACGTTAGCGGGCATTTAGACGGACAAAGGACATCTTTCGACCAAAAGAAGATTAAACCCAAGAAAGAATACATTGCCCAAGAATCTGATGGAAGAACAGCTCAAAGTAAGCAATATTTAATATGATAAATCGTTGTTCTGTCGAAATATTTTAAACGCATATTTCGCCATTTTGTTTGGTATAGCTTCACTTGGCGAACCCTGTATTGAAAAGTAAGGATAATTTTAAAAATGTAAGTCAGCGGTTGCATTAAGAACTAATTTGTCTTTCGATTCCTGTCAACTCTGTATTTTTTAGTCAAGTATATGATTAGCTTTGGATTAAACTAGATCACTCTGAAAGCTGACGTCCCTCATTTTGATGCTTGAGTTGTGACTATTTCCATTGTATAACCACGGTTTTGTATGGCTAAATATGCACCTTTTCGAACAAACTGTATATGTATGTTGTAAAATGATGTTACAGGAGTGTCATCGGAAGAATTCTGAGAAGGTTAGTGAAAAAATTAATATATTTTGGCGATGATAACGTTATAGCTCCCTTTGCCTTGAATTCATGCTCTACTAACGTTTGTACATGTGGTATGCTAACTTATCGATTTATTGTGTTTTCGCTGAAAAACGCTTAGAAAATCTGAAATATGGTCTGAAATCACAAGAACTGTGTCTTTCCATTGCTATGCTTTGTCTATTTTTATGAAATGTTTTATGATGAGTAAATTGGTCATACACGTTGCTCTATCTAGTAATTCTAGTCGATTTGTGATGGTCGGTGCAATTGTAAACTGTGATTTCTACCTGAAATATGCACTTTTTTCTAACAACACCTATCCTATACCATAAATATGTTATCAGACTGTCATCTGATGAGTTTTTTTCTTGGTTTGTTGCTATCAATATCTTAGTTTAGCCGAATTGGTGATAGCTAGTGGTGGAGAGAGAAAATGGTGGACAAAGAAAGATGGTGTATTTTGCTAACGTGGTTAGCTAATAGATTTACATATTGTGTCTTCCCTGTAAAACATTTTAAAAAACAGAAATGATGGGTTTATTCACAAGATCTGTATCTTTCATCTGGTGTCTTGGACTTGTGATTTAATGATATTTAGATGCTACTATTTACTTGTGAAGCTATGCTAGCGATGCTAATCAGTGTGGGGGGGGTGGGGGGTGATCCCGGATACGGGGTTGATACTCGTGAAAGGTTAATTGAGCAGCTGACCAATTATGCAAGACTTTAGTTCTGGGTTAACTGAGATTATGCTAAATGGTATACTGTATAGTTGAAAATGTCTATATCAAATCAAATCTTGCTTGTCACATGCGCCAAATACAACAGGTGAACATGCGCCGAATACAACCTTACAGTGAAATGCTATGTAATAGGTCTGTACCGTTGTACAGTAGTTACTGAACAGTAGTTACCCCTGTGTTGGCCCGTTTGTGCTGTATGGCAATCTGAAAGTAAGATGCAAGCATTTCTCTTTGTTACAGATGTTCAATCTGGATATTTAAACATCGGGAAATCAAGTCAGTCAACCTCATGGTGGATGACAATATCCGCAGCAGTGGCCAGAGAAGCTGGAATCACTTAGAGAGCAACGACACCGCAGGCCACTAAAGCAATATGCTGTTGTATAGCAGAATGGATGTGTACTGTGGACAACCTATCAGTTGGAGTGTAATTTAATTTAACCCTCTGGTCAGGAATCTTTCAGCAGGAAAAAGGTTGGAAATAAAGACTATGATGAAGGTGTTGCTGCTGCTGATGAGCACACGGAAAGAATTGACAGATTGGGTGGAGCTCCTCGTGTCTAACCTTTCCCTGAGCTTCATCTAACTTCAGTGGTGTGTATTCATGGATGCCAAGGGCAGCCAGGCTTCCCCAAAAAATGTAACAATAAAAAAACATATAAAACAATGTATATTTCGTCCCTCTGTGTTTTGATAATTTTCCCTCAATTTGCAAGAGGCTGAAGGCTTCTCACCAGAGAAAGCATCAGAGCAAGCGAAACAGCCACCCTCTGTCTCTGTATGCGTAGACCATATCTCTGATGCTGTCTGGTCAAAAAGACTATGACATTGTTGCCACCTGTAGCATTGAATGCAAGGGAAGCCAGCGAGTGTTTGGCCTCCCTTGATTAAAAAAAGTATAAAATAATAGCCAATCGGTGTTGAGCTAAACTGAGTTCAGCTGTGAATGGTCCTGGCGCACGGAAGACAGTTTGGATTTATCTTCACTCCTATCACATCACATTGAGAAAAATACGTAATTGACAGACAACTTGAATTGTTGCATCTCGTTCTGTTGTTGTCGTTAGGTGACTAGCTAACTAGCTAAAATTGGCGCTTTCCTAAATTAGCCATGGATGGAGATAGGGATTTTGACTTTTTATTTAATTCTCTGTACTGGCCAGTGATTATAATGGTAATTCTGATCCAACCATAAATGCATTCATTGTGCCCCTGGACTAAGATGATGGAAGTTCAATATGTAGCTAGCTGCAGAAGGCTAATGTTAACCAGCTAATGTTGCCCACAAAAGGAAGTTAGACTCGCTCAGGTAGCCAAGGACAACAACAAATACAAGTGTGTACTGTATGACAGAGTGATAGACTGTTTAGGCAACATGAAAGAGAGTAGGATGGCATTGTCATTTCTCAACATGTTGTTTCTATTTGCACGAACGCACTCACTCACACACACACACACACACACACACACACACACACACACACACACACACACACACACACACACACACACACACACACACACACACACACAAATCAGAACCATGGACAGCCACATCATATTTAGCTAACATTGATTGGACTAAATTGTTTTTGGTATCTTGTAGTTGTCACTGTATTAGACTAAGCATAGGGGATTTGATGATGTTGACATGTTAAAGTTGAAATGGTGCTTGTCACGAATCCCGCCGAGGATGGTGCCTCTTCCTGTTCGGGCGGCGCTCGGCGGTCGTCGTCACCGGCCTACTAGCTGCCATCGATTCTTTTCTTTTTGTTTCTGTTAGTTTGGGCTGATTGGGTGCACCTGTTTTGAGTTTAGTTTGGTGGGTAGGCTATTTAACCTGTTTGGGCTGCAGGGGCAGTATTGAGTAGCCAGATAAAAGGTGCCCATTTCAAACGGCCTCGTACTCAATTCTTGCTCGTACAATATGCATATTATTATTACTATTGGATAGAAAACACTCTCTAGTTTCTAAAACCGTTTGAATTATATCTGTGTCAAACAGAACTCATTTGGCACAAACTTCCTGACCAGGAAGTGGAAAGTCTGAAATCGAGGCTCTGTTCTACTTCCTGCCTATAAATGGGCATGATACGTATGAGTATACATGCATGTCATACACCTTCCCCTGGATGTCAAGAGGCGGTGAGAGAAGAAATTTTGTGTTTATCTTGGTCTGAAGTGGAATACAAGCTCTTTGTATGACGTGTCCCCCATTTCCGGTTTTCTGGAGAGCGCGAGGTGGTACCTGGATTTGCCTTCTGTTTAGCTGCCGTTATAGGCGACTACTATCTCCGGCTTTGATTTTATTTGATACATGTGACCATATCATCGTAAAGTATGTTTTTTCAATATAGTTTAACTTCTTATGGCTGCAGCCCGACACCGGTACACTTATGACAACAGCCAGCTCAAAGTGCAGGGCGCGAAATTCAAAAGATATATTTTTTTAAATATTTAACTTTCACACATTAACAAGTCCAATACAGCATATGAAAGGTACACATCTTGTGAATCAAGCCAACATGTCCGATTTTTAAAATGTTTTACAGGGAAGACACAATATGTAAATCTATTAGCTAACCACGTTAGCAAAAGACACCACTTTTTTTACTCCATCAGTTTTTTACTCCATCAGTAGCTATCACAAATTCGACCAAATAAAGATATAAATAGCCACTAACCAAGAAACAACTTCATCAGATGACAGTCTGATAACATATTTATTGTATAGCATATGTTTTGTTAGAAAATTGTGCATATTTCAGGTATAAATCATAGTTTACCATTGCAGCTACAGTCAGAAATTGCACCGAAAGCAGACAGAAAAATTACAGACACCAACGCCAAATAACTAAATACTCATCATAAAACATTTCTGAAAAATACATAGTGTACAGCAATTGAAAGACAGGCATCTTGTGATTCCAGACAATATTTCCGATTTATCAAGTGTTTTACAGCGAAAACACAATATAGCGTTATATTAGCTTAGCACAATAGCAAACATAACAACAGCATTGATTCAAGGCAAAAATAGCGATAACGTATAAACCACCTAAATATATTAATTTTTTCACTAACCTTCTCAGAATTCTTCAGATGACAGTCCTGTAACATCATATTACACAATGCATATAGAGTTTGTTCGAAAATGTGCATATTTAGCGGCACAAATCGTGCTTATACAATGAAAATAGTGTCCAAATACTCAAGCAATCTGTCCGGCGCCATCTTGGAAAGGCACCTATTCTTATCGAAAACTATTCATAAACTTGACTAAAAAAATACAGGTTGGACAGCAATTGAAAGACAAATTAGTTCTTAATGCAATCGCTGAATTACATTTTTAAAATTAACGTTACTGCGCAATACAGGGTGCGATAAAGCAAGGCTACACTGCAAGTAATGGCGTCTTATGCATTTCACCTTTTCCAACAGAACAATGAATTATCAGCATAAATAGTTCTTACTTTTTGATGAACTCCCATCAGAATCTTGGGAAAGGTGTCCTTTGTCCAAAAGAATCGTTGCTAGGTTGGAGAACGTCGTCTTCAACGTTGCAATTAGCAGTAAACAATAGCCATGTGGGCCAGAGATACCCAACTTCCTACAGCGCCAAGAAAATAAATACCCGAAAATCGCAATATACTGACATAAACTGATATAATTCGGTTTAAAATAACAACATTACGATGTCTTTAACACCTATATCGAATAAAAACAGAGCCGGATATAGCTAGGAGCTAAAACAGGAGCTTCTAACATGACATGCCAAGACCCTCCCTGCGTCAGAGCGAAGAGTGGAAAGATGGGACACTTCGATTCCAAGCAATTTATAACCTTTGGGAACTACGTAGAAACTCCATTTCAAGTCTCCCTATTCGCTGACACCCAGGGGAAGGCGTATGCAGTGCATCTCAACCAATAGAGGACAGGCAAATTAATACACAGGTCTCAGAACAGCCAGCAAAATTCTGCATTCTGACATACACATAGGAAAATTGCTCTAAGTCGAGTTCTGTTTCACCCACAGATATAATTCAAACGGTTTTAGAAACTAGAGAGTGTTTTCTATCCAATAGTAATAATAATATGCATATTGTACGAGCAAGAATTGAGTACGAGGCCTTTTTGAAATGGGCACCTTTTATCTGGCTACTCAATACTGCCCCTTGAGCCCAAACAGGTTAATCAGATTATTGAAATTTTTTCGGGAGTTTTGCCGTGTTCCGTTCTCTGACTTTGTTGACGATGGAGAGATTCGTGCCACTTGGCTAGTGTGCTTGCTAAATCGAGAGGGAAAGTGGCCGTTCTAAATCCAAACAACGATTGTTCCCGACAAAGGACCCCTTGTCCAACATTCTGATGAAAGTTCAGCAAAAGTAAGAAACATTTTATGATGCTATTTCATATATCTGTCGTACATGTGAATTAGTCGTCGGCGCCAAACCTTTGGGTACTCTAGCTATACCGAAGCTGGATGTCGTAATGAAGTTATTTTTTAGAATTCTAACACTGCGATTTCATTAAGAACTAATGGATCTATCATTTCCTATACAACATGTATTTTTTAGTTATGTTTATGAATAGCTATTTGGTCAGAATATGTGTGTCAGAAAAAGTGTCAGAAAAATATCCGGACGTTGTGGGAAATAGTAGCTACGTTAGCACAATGTGTAACCACTGATTTCAGCTCTAAATATGCACATTTTCGAACAAAACATAAGTGTATGTATAACCTGATGTTATAGGACTGTCATCCGATGAAGAATATCAAGGTTAGTCAAAAATTATATATCTTTTACTGGTTTGTCACGATCGCTAACTTTTACTGCTGGGGAAGGGCTTGTGTTTCTGGCTATTGTGGTAAGCTAATATAACGCTATATTGTGTTTTCGCTGTAAAACACTTAATAAATCGGAAATATTGGCTGGAATCACAAGATGCCTGTCTTTCATTTGCTGTACACTATGTATTTTTCAGAAATGTTTTATGATGAGTAATTAAGTATTTGACGTTGGTGTCTGTAATTATTCTGGCTGCTTTCGGTGCAATTTCTGATTGTAGCTGCAATGTAAACTATGATTTATACCTGAAATATGCACATTTTTCGAACAAAACATAGATTTATTGAATAACATGTTATAAGACTGTCATCTGATGAAGTTGTTTGTTGGTTAGTTTGGTTGGTTCTTGGTTAGTTAGGTTGGCTTTGTGCATGCTACCTGTGCTGTGAAAAATGTCTGTCCTTTTTTGTATTTGGTGGTGAGCTAACATAAATATACGTGGTGTTTTCGCTGTAAAACATCTTAAAAATCGGACATGTTGGCTGGATTCACAAGATGTGTGTAACGGTTGTCCTCCTCCTCTTCGGAAGAAGAGGAGGAGTAGGGATTGGACCAAAGCGCAGCGTTGTGATATGACATGATATTTATTAAACAAGACGAAAACTAAACACACTTGAGAATTTACAAAATAATAAACGAAGTCAACAGACCTGCACAAACGAACTTACATATACACGAAGAACGCATGAACAGGTACCGACGACACAAACGAACGAACAAACGAAACAGTCCCGTGTGGTGCACAGACACAGACACGGAAGACAACCACCCACAAACAAACAGTGTGAACAACCTACCTTAATATGGTTCTCAATCAGAGGAAACGTAAAACACCTGTCCCTGATTGAGAACCATATCAGGCTAAATGACAATGAACCTAAACATAGAAACACATAACATAGAATGCCTACCCCAACTCACGCCCTGACCAACTAAACACATACAAAAACAAGAGAAAACAGGTCAGGAACGTGACAATGTGTACCTTTCATATGCTGTATTGGACTTGTTAATGTGTGAAAGTTAAATATTTAAAAAAAATATCTTTTGAATTTCGCGCCCTGCACTTGAGCTGGCTGTTGTCATAAGTGTACCGACGCCGGGCTGCAGCCATAAGAAGTTAACTTCTTATGGCTGCAAGGCAGTGTTGAGTAGCCAGTGAAATCGTGCCCATTTCAAACGGCCTCCTACTCAAATCTTGCTCGTACAATATTAATATTATTATTCTTTTTGGATAGAAAACACTTTCTAGTTTCTAAAACAGTTGGAATTATTTCTCTGAGTGAAACAGAAGTCCTTCTGCAGCACTTTTCCTGACCAGGAAGTGAAATGTCAGAAATCAATGCTCTTTTCAACTTGATGCCTATACATGGTCTTGACACTTAGGAGTCTGCTGACACTCTATACGCCTTCCTATTGGTGTAAAGAGGATGTCAGAGAAGAAATTTTTGTGCTCATCTTGTTCTGTGGTGGAAAAAAACCTATTTCTTTGACTTGACCGTCCACTTCCGGTACTCTGAAGGAAGTGGGACTGACTTCTGTTTTGCCTTCGTAACGAACGGCTAACATCTCCGGCTCAAATTTTTTTTGATACATGTGACCATATCATCGTAATGTATGTTTTTTCAATATAGTTTAATCAGATTATTGAAACTTTATTCGGGAGTTTTGCCGTGTTCCGTCCTCTGACTGTGTTTACGTTGGAGAAATTTATGCCATCGGCTAGTGCCAATGCTAATTGAAGAGGGAAATTTGCCATTCTGAATCGAAACAACGACTCATCTGGACAGAGGACACCTTCTTCAACATTCTGATGAAAGATCAGCAAAAGTAAGACCCATTTTATGATGTTATTTCATATATCTGTCGTGCATGTGAACTGGCCGTGGGCGCCCAATTGTGTCTGTCTATTGTAGCTACGCTAATATAGCGATACATTTTGTTTTCGCTGTAAAACATTTAATAAATCGGAAATATTGTCTGGAATCACAAGATGCCTGTCTTTCAATTGCTGCAGACTATGTATTTTTCAGAAATGTTTTATGATGAGTAATTAGCTATTTGACGTTGGTGTCTGTAAATATTATGGCTGCTTTCGGTGCAATTTCGGATTGTAGCTGAAATGTAAACTATGGTTTATACATGAAATATGCAAATTTTTCGAACAAAACATATGCTATACAATAAATATGTTATCAGACTGTCATCTGATGAATTTGTTTCTTGGTTAGTGGCTATTTATATCTTTATTTGGTCGAATTTGTGATAGCACCTGATGGAGTAAGAAACTGATGGAGTTAGAAAAGTTGTGTCTTTTGCTGACGTGGTTAGCTAATAGATTTACATATTTTGTCTTCCCTGTAAAACATTTTAAAAATCGGACATGTTGGCTTGATTCACAAGATGTGCACCTTTTATCTGGTGTCTTGGACTTGTTAATGTGTGAAAGTTAAATATTTTAAAAAAATAGATTTTGAATTTCGCGCCCTGCACTTTGAGCTGGATGTTGTCATAAGTGTACCGGTGTCGGGCTGCCCCCGTAAAAGGTTAACGCCGTGCGTAATTGGCCGACTCCGACCACGGTAAAGGAGGTGCAGCGGATTTTAGGGTTTGCCAATTACTACCGGAGGTTTATCCGGGGTTTTGGCCAAGTGGCGGCGCCCATTACCTCACCGCTGAAGGGGGGACCGGTGCGTCTACGGTGGTCGGCCGAGGCAGATGGAGCCTTCAACCAGTTGAAGGCAAGGTTTACTGAGGCTCCCGTGTTGGCGCATCCGGACCCTTCGTTAGCGTTCATAGTGGAGGTGGATGCGTCCGAGGCTGGTGTTGGAGCCGTGCTATCACAGCGCTCGGGCACGCCACCGAAGCTCCGTCCCTGTGCTTTCTTCTCTAAGAAGCTGGAACCGGCGGAGCGGAACTATGATGTGGGGGACCGGGAGTTACTAGCTATGGTAAAAGCCCTGAAGGTGTGGAGACACTGGGTTGAGGGGGATAAATACCCTTTTCTCATCTGGATTGACCACCGCAATCTGGAGTATATCCGAGAGGCGAAGAGACTGAATCCGCGTCAAGCTAGGTGGGCCATGTTCTTTACTCGTTTTAGATTTACGATCTCTTACCGACCAGGTTCCCTCAACACTAAGGCCGACGCGCTGTCTCGTCTCTATGACACGGATGACCGGCCCATCGATCCGACTCCCATCCTTCCAGCCTCTTGTCTGGTAGCCCCGGTGGTATGGGAGGTGGACGCGGACATCGAGCGGGCGTTGAGGGTAGAACCTGTGCCGTCCCAGTGTCCGACTGGCCTTAGGTACGTACCGCTTGGTGTTCGTGATCGATTGATTCGGTGGGCTCATACACTACCTTCTTCGGGTCATCCGGGGATTGAGAGGACAGTGCGGGGTCTTAGGGGGAAATACTGGTGGCCCACCTTGGCTAAGGACGTGAGACTCTATGTCTCTTCCTGCTCGGTATGCGCATAGAGTAAGGCTCCTAGGCACCTGCCGAGAGGGAAGTTACAACCCCTCCCGGTTCCACAACGGCCATGGTCTCATTTATCGGTAGATTTCCTGACTGATCTTCCCCCGTCTCAGGGGAACACTACAGTTCTGGTCGTTGTGGATCGGTTTTCTAAGTCCTGTCGTCTCCTTCCATTGCCTGGTCTCCCTACGGCCCTACAGACTGCGGAGGCTCTATTTACCCACGTCTTCCGGCACTACGGGGTGCCGGAGGACATCGTATCTGATCGAGGTCCCCAGTTCACGTCCCGGGTGTGGAGGGCGTTTATGGAGCGTCTGGGGGTCTCGGTCAGCCTTACCTCTGGGTATCACCCCGAAAGTAATGGGCAGGTGGAAAGAGTGAACCAGGAAGTGGGTAGGTTTCTGAGGTCGTATTGCCAGGACCGGCCAGGAGAATGGGCGAGGTACGTCCCGTGGGCAGAGTTGGCCCAGAACTCAGTCCGCCACTCCTCAACTAACATGTCACCATTTGAATGCGTATTGGGGTACCAGCCGGTCCTGGCTCCGTGGCATCAGAGCCAGACCGAAGCTCCTGCGGTGGAGGAGTGGGTACAGCGCTCTAGAGAGACCTGGCGGGCAGTCCAGGACTCTCTCAGGCAGGCCAGTGAACGGCAGAAGAGGAGCGCTGACCGCCACCGCAGTGAGGCCCCTGTGTTCGCACCAGGGGACAGGGTTTGGCTCTCGTCCCGAAACCTGCCCCTCCGCCTGCCCTGCCGGAAGCTGGGGCCGCAGTGTGTGGGGCCATTTAAAGTCCTGAGGAGGATAAACGAGGTGTGTTATAGATTGCAACTCCCTTCTTACTATCGCATTAACCCCTCGTTTCATGTGTCTCTCCTCAGGCCGGTGGTAGCTGGTCCCCTTCAGGAAGGTGAGGTACCGGAGGTCCCTCCGCCCCCTCTGGATATCGAGGGGTCCCCGGCGTACACTGTACGAGCTATTCTGGACTCGAGACGCCGGGTGAGGGGCCTGCAGTACCTCGTTGACTGGGAGGGGTACGGTCCGGAGGAGAGGTGCTGGGTACCGGGGAGAGACATTTTAGATCCTTCCCTCTTGGTTGATTTCCACCGTCGCCACCCGGATTGTCCTGCGCCTCGCCCTCCGGGTCGTCCTCGAGGCCGGGGTCGGCGTGCTGCGGGAGCCGCGCGTCAGAGGGGGGGTACTGTCACGAATCCCGCCGAGGATGGTGCCTCTTCCTGTTCGGGCGGCGCTCGGCGGTCGTCGTCACCGGCCTACTAGCTGCCATCGATTCTTTTCTTTTTGTTTCTGTTAGTTTGGGCTGATTGGGTGCACCTGTTTTGAGTTTAGTTTGGTGGGTAGGCTATTTAAGGGCAGGTAACCCGCTGGCTTTTGTGCGGGCTTGTATTCTGTTATTTGGTGTTGGATTGTGATGTGGATTTTATTTATTTTCTCGGGACAGTTTAGTCCGGTGTTTTTGGACTCGTCTTTTCATGCGCCCGTATGTTTAGGGCATGATCGTTTTCCCTGTCTATTGGAAAATAAATCCACTTTCTTGAAACCCTGCTCTCTGCGCTTGACTCCTCCACCCAGTACTCCTAGCAGCTCTGACAGTGCTGGAATAGTGGAAGCAGCTCCGGATTTTTTTGTGACTAGCGTAACTATCTGTGGTTCTAAATCAATAGTTGTTTAGTAGTTTGAAAATAATGGAAACATTAACTTGGTTGACCATGCTGTACAGTTGCAAAAAAAAGTATGTGAACCTTTTGGAATTACCTGGATTTCTGCATAAATTGGTGAAGAAATGTGATTTGATCTTCCTCTAAGTCACAACAATAGACAAACACAGTGTGCTTAAACTAATAACACACAAATGATTGTATTTTTATCAAATCAAAGTTTATTTGTCACGTGCGCCGAATACAGCAGGTGTAGACCTTACAGTGAAATGCTTACTTACAGGCTCTAACCAATAGTGCAAAAAAGGTATTAAGTGAACAATAGGTAAGTAAAGAAATAAAACAACAGTAAAAAGACAAGCTATATACCGTAGCGAGGCTATAAAAGTAGCGAGGCTACATACAGACACCGGTTAGTCAGGCTGATTGAGGTAGTATGTACATGTAGATATGGTTAAAGTGACTATGCATATATGATGAACAGAGAGTAGCAGTAGCGCGCGTAAAAGAGGGGTTGGCGGGTGGTGGGTGGCGGGACACAATGCAGATAGCCTGGTTAGCCAATGTGCGGGAGCACTGGTTGGTCGGCCCAATTGAGGTAGTATGTACATGAATGTATAGTAAAAGTGACTATGCATATATGATAAACGGAGAATAGCAGCAGCGTAAAAAGAGGGGTTGGGGGCGGGGCACACAATGCAAATAGTCCGGGTAGCCATTTGATAACCTGTTGAGGAGTCTTATGGCTTGGGGGTAAAAACTGTTGAGAATCCTTTTTGTCCTAGACTTGGCACTCCGGTATCGCTTGCCATGCGGTAGTAGAGAGAACAGTCTATGACTGGGGTGGCTGGGGTCTTTGACATTTTTAAGGCCTTCCTCTGACACCGCCTAGTGTAGAGGACCTGGATGGCAGGCAGCTTAGCCCCGGTGATGTACGCACCACCCTCTGTAGTGAATTGCGGTCAGAGAACGTGCAAATGCCTCACCAGGCAGTGATGCAACCAGTCAGATGCTCTCGATGTTTCAGCTGCAAAACCTTTTGAGGATCTCAGGACCCATGCCAAATCTTTTTCGTTTCCTGAGGGGGAATAAGCTTTGTCGTGCCCTCTTCACGACTGTCTTGGTGTGTTCGGACCATTCTAGTTTGTTGTTCATGTGGACACCAAGGAACTTGAAGCTCTCAACCTGCTCCACTACAGCCCCATCGATGAGAATGGGGGCTGACTTGGTCATCCTTTTCCTGTAGTCCACAATCATCTCCTTAGTCTTGGTTACGTTGAGGGATAGGTTGTTATTCTGGCACCACCTGGCCAGGTCTCTGACCTCCTCCCTATAAGCTGTCTCTTCATTGTCGGTGATCAGGCCTACCACTTGTGTGTCGTCTGTAAACTTAACTTCTTGTCGATAGGGGGAGCTGTTAGCACTATTTTTTTCTTGATGTTCCCAAATTAAACTGCCTCGTACTCAATTCTTGCTCGTACAATATGCATATTATTATTACTATTGGATAGAAAACACTCTCTAGTTTCTAAAACCGTTTGAATTATGTCTGTAAGTGAAACAGAACTGGACTTAGAGCAATTTCCCTATGTGGAGTTGAGAATGCATATTTTTCCAACCTGTTCTCAGACCTGTGTATAACTTTGCCTGTCTTCTATTGGTTGAGATGCACTGCATACGCCTTCCCCTGGGTGTCAGCGAATAGAGGGCCTTGAAATGGAGTCTCTAGGCAGATCAGAAAGTCTATAAATTGATTGGAATCGATGTGTCCCTTCTTTTGCTTCTTCGCGTGACGCACTGAGGACCTTGGCATGTCGTTTTAGAAGCTCCCGTTTAAGCTTCTAGTTATATCCGGCTCTGTTTTTATTCAATATAGGCTTTAAAGACATCATAATCTTGTTATTTTGAACCAAATTATATCAGTTTATGTCAGTATATTGCGATTTTCGGGTATTTATTTTCTTGGCGCTGTAGGAAGTTGGGTATCTCTGGCCCACATGGCTAATGTTTACTGCTAATTGCAACGTGGAAGACGACATTCTACAACCTAGCAACGATTCTTTTGGACAAAGGACACCTATCCCAAGATTCTGATGGGAGGTCATCAAAAAGTAAGAACTATTTATGCTGATAATTCATTGTTCTGTTGAAAAAAATCAAATGCATAAGACGCCATTACGTGCAGTGTAGCCTTGCTTTATCGCACCCAGTATTGCGCAGTAACGTTAATTTTAAAAATGTAATTCAGCGATTGCATTAAGAACTAATTTGTCTTTCAATTGCTGTCCAACCTGTATTTTTTTAGTCAAGTTTATGAATAGTTTTCGATAAGAATAGGGGCCTTTCCAAGATGGCGCCGGACAGATTGCTTGAGTATTTGGACACTATTCTCAATGTATAAGCACGATTTGTGCAGCTAAATATGCACATTTTCGAACAAACTCTATATGCATTGTGTAATATGATGTTACAGGACTGTCATCTGAAGAATTCTGAGAAGGTTAGTGAAAAAATTAATATATTTTGGTGGTTTATACGTTATCGCTCTTTTTGCCTTGAATCAATGCTGGGGTGATGTTTGCTATTGTGGTAAGCAAATATAACGCTATATTGTGTTTTCGCTGTAAAACACTTAGAAAATCTAAAATATTGTCTGGATTCACACGATCTGTGTCTTTCATCTGCTGTACGCTGTGTATTTTTAAGAAATGTTTTATGATGAGTAATTAGCTAATACACGATGGTCTCTGTAGTTATACTAGTCGCTTTGGTGAGAGTTGTGATGGGGGCTGCAATGGTAAACTCTGATTTATACCTGAAATATGCACATTTTTCTAACAAAACCTATGCTATACAATAAATATGTTATCAGACTGTCATCTGATGAGGTTGTTTCTTGGTTAGTGGCTATTTATATCTTTATTTGGTCGAATTTGTGATAGCTGCTGATGGAGTAAAAAAAATGGTGGAGTATAGAAGTGGTGTCTTTTGCTAACGTGGTTAGCTAATAGATTTACATATTGTGTCTTCCCTGTAAAACATTTTAAAAATCAGAAATGATGGCTTGATTACCAAGATGTGTATCTTTCATCTGTTGTCTTGGACTTGTGATTTAATGATATTTAGATGCTACTATTTACTTGTGACGCTATGCTAGGCTATGCTAGTAGCTTTTCTACTGATGGGGGTGCTCCCGGATCCGGGTTTGGGAGGTGTTAGAGGTTAATGATGGTGTTGGACTCATGCCTGGCCATGCAGTCGTGGGTGAACAGGAAGTACAGGAGGGGACTGAGCACGCACCCCTGGGGAGCTCCAGTGTTGAGGATCAGCGTGGCAGATGTTTTGCTACCTACCCTCACCACCTGGGGCGGCCCATCAGGAAATCCAGGATCCAGTTGCAGAGGGAGGTGTTTAGTCCCAGGATCCTTAGCTTAGTGATGAGCTTTGAGGGTACTATGGTGTTGAACAATGAGCTGTAGTCAATGAATAGCACTCTCACATAAGTGTTCATTTTGTCCAGGTGGGAAAGGGCAGTGTGGAGTGCAATAGAGATTGCATCATCTGTGGATCTGTTTGGGCGGTATGCAAATTGGAGTGGGTCTAGGGTTTCTGGGATAATGGTGTTGATGTGAGACATTACCAACCTTTCAAAGCACTTCATGGCTATGGACGTGAGTGCTACAGGTCTGTAGTCATTTAGGCATGTTGCTTTTGTGTTCTTGGGCACAGGGACTATGGTAGTCTGCTTGAAACATGTTGGTATTACAGACTCAATCAGGGACATGTTGAAAATGTCAGTGAAGACACTTGCCAGTTGGTCAGCACATGCCCTGAGCACACGTCCTGGTAATCCATCTGGCTCCGCAGCCTTGTGTATTTTGACCTGTTTAAAGGGCTTACTCACGTCGGCTACGGAGAGCGTGATCACACAGTCGTCCAGAACAGCTGATGCGCTCATTCATGCCTCAGTGTTGCTTGCCTCGAAGTGAGCATAGAAGTGATTTAGCTCATCTGGTTGGCTCGTGTCACTGGGCAGCTCGCGACTGTGCTTCCCTTTGTAGTCTGTAATAGTTTGCAAGCCCTGCCACATAAGACGAGCGTCGGAGCCGGTGTAGTATGATTCAATCTTAAACCTGTGCTGACGCTTTGCCTGTTTGATGGTTCGTCGCAGGGCATAGCAGGATTCCTTGTAAGCTTCCGGGTTAGAGTCCCGCACCTTGAAAGAGGCAGCTCTACCCTTTAGCTCTGTGCGAATGTTGCCTGTAAACCATGGCTTCTGGTAGGGGTATGTACGTACAGTCACTGTGGGGACGACGTCCTCGATGCACTTATTGATAAAGCCAGTGACTGATGTGGTGTACTCCTCAATGCCATTGGAAGAATCCCGGAACATGTTCCAGTCTGTGATAGCAAAACAGTCCTGTAGTTTAGCATTTGCTTCATCTGACCACTTTTTCATAGACCGAGTCACTGGCGCTTCCTGCTTTGATTTTTGCTGTAAGCAGGAATCAGGAGGATAGAGTTGTGGTCGGATTTACAAAATGGAGGGCGAGGGAGAGCTTTGTACGCGTCTCTGTGTGTGGAGTACAGGTGATCTAGGATTTTTTCCCCTCTGGTTGCACATTTAACATGTTGATAGAAATGTGGTATAACTGATTTCAGTTTCCCTGCATTGAAGTGTTCGGCCACTAGGAGCGCCGCCTCTAGGTGAGTGGTTTCCTGTTTGCTTATTTCCTTATACAGTTGACTGAGTGCGGTCTTAGTGCCAGCATCTGTCAGTGGTGGTAAATAAACAGCCACGAAAAGTATAGCTGAAAACTCTCTAGGCAAGTAGTGTGGCCTGCAATTTATCACAATATATTCTACTTCAGGCGAGAAAAATCTAGAGACTTCCTTAGACCGCCCCACCTCGTCTTACCGGAGTGTGCTGTTCTATCTTGCCGGTGCAGCGTATATCCCGCTAGCTGAATATCCATGTCGTCATTCAGCCACGATTCCGTGGAACATAGGATACTACAGTTTTTGATGTCCCATTGGTAGGATATTCGTGATCGTACCTCGTCTAATTTATTGTCCAATGATTGCACGTTGGCAAGTAGTATTGACGGTAACGGCAGCTTCCCCACTCGTCTTCTCCGGGTCCTGACAAGGCATCCGGCTCTTTGTCCTCTGTACCTGCGTCGCTTCCTCATGCAAATAACGGGGATGTTGGCACTGTGGGGTGTTTGGAGAATGTCTTGTGCGTCCTCCTTGTTTTAGAAAAATGATTTGTCTAATCCGAGGTGAGTGATCGTTGTCCTGATATCCAGAAGCTCTTTTTTGTAATAAGTTACAAAAAACGTGAAAAACCCCCACATAATAACACAATTGGTAGGGCGCCCGGAAAACTGCTGCCATTTCTTCTGAAGCCATTTTTTTTTATATATTGTCTATGTTGAATACATATTTTAGACATTCACAGTGTAGGCTGGAATAAGTATGTGACTTCTCCAAAAGCTAATTGGAGTCAGGAGTCAGCTAACCTGGAGTCCAATCAATGACACGAGATTGGAGATGCTGGCTAGAGCTGCCCTGCAATGTAAAAAACACTCACAAAATATGATTTTGCTATTCACATGAAGTATTGCCTGATGTGAACCATGCCACGAACAAAAGAGATCTAAGAAGACCTAAGATTAAGAATTGTTGACTAGCATAAAGCTGGATAGGTTTACAAAAGTATCTCTAACAGACTTGATGTTCATCAGTCCACAGTAAGACAAATGTTCTATAAATTGAGAAAGTGCAGCACTGTTGCTACTCTCCCTAGGAGTGGCCGTCCTGCAAAGACGACTGCAAGAGCACAGCGCAGGAAGGCTCAATGAGGTTAAGAAGAATCCTAGAGTGTCAGCTAAAGAAATCTCTGGAACATGCTAACATCTCTGTTGACGAGTCTACGATATGTAAAACTCTAAACAAGAATGGTGTTCATGGGAGGACACCACGGAAGAAGTCACTGCTGTCCAAATACGCCTTCTGGAGTGGCCCAGTCAAAGTCCTGACCTCAACCCGATTGAGATGCTGTGGCATGACCTTGAGAACGGTTCACACCAGACATCCCAGGAATATTGCTGAACTGAAACAGTTTTGTAAAGAGGAATGGTCCAAAATTCCTCCTGACCGTTGTGCAGGTCTGATCCACAACTATAGAAAATGTTTGGTTGAGAATATTGCTGCCAAAGGAGGGTCAACCAGTTATTAAATCCAAGGGTTCACATACTTTTCCCACCCTGCACTGTGCATGTTTACACGGTGTGTTCAACAAAGACATAAAAACGTATACTTTTTGTGTGTTATTAGATTAAGCAGACTGTGTTTGTCTATTGTTGAAGATCAGATCAAATTATATGACACATTTATGCAGAAATCCAGGTAATTCCAAAGGGTTCACATACATTGTCTTGCCACTGTAGGTCATGTTTGTAACATGCAATATGCTTTGTTGACTTCACTAGACAGATGTTGCCCCCCAGTTTTGTGATGAAACAAAGGTGTGGTTGAATTTACTCTGCCAATGTGTCTTCTTATTGTCTCAGCCTTAGGCCTATATATGACGGTGCCAAGGCATATGAACTAACAGGTTATAGAGAAAATTATCACAATTATCACAACACATAGATTGTAATATGGCTTTTTTGGGGGGGGGGCTTGGCTTCCCCAGTGATTTTACCCACGCAACGCCACTGTCAACCTCCAACTTTGAAGACCCTTTTTCCTTCCCTCTCCCTTCAGCCGTTTCTCCTGTGATCTTCATCTCTATCAGGGCTGACAAGGCAAGCTGTAACAGAAAACTCTCCTAAGAAACTTCTGACCCACTGTCATTAGGCTTAATAACACTGTCATTTAAAAGGCATATGAGACATAAGAGCAATATATAAGAATGGCAGCTGGTGGAGGCCAATGACAACTACCATAAACAGGCAGGTCGTTATTTAGGCAAGAGTTTTTGGCAAGCAGTGTGCCTAACCAATTAGCTGGCTCAAACATTGGTTAGTGTCATGCTGACAATGGCCATCATTCAGGAGGTTTGGAAATGTTGTATTCCATTCACTCCACCTTGACTGAATCGGGAGGAAAGAAAGAAACAGGTGGCTAGAATAAAGGAGAGAGAGACGTCCCTGGTTGGCTGTCAGGTTAATAAAGGAGAGAGAGACGTTCCTGGTTGGCTGTCAGGTTAATAAAGGAGAGAGAGACGTCCCTGGTTGGCTGTCAGGTTAATAAAGGAGAGAGAGACGTTCCTGGTTGGCTGTCAGGTTAATAAAGGAGAGAGAGAAGTCGCTGGTTGGCTGTCAGGTTAATAAAGGAGAGAGAGACGTTCCTGGTTGGCTGTCAGGTTAATAAAGGAGAGAGAGACGTTCCTGGTTGGCTGTCAGGTTAATAAAGGAGAGAGAGATGTCCCTGGTTGGCTGTCAGGTTAATAAAGGAGAGAGAGACGTTCCTGGTTGGCTGTCAGGTTAATAAAGGAGAGAGAAACGTCCCTGGTTGACTGTCAGGTTAAGAAAGGAGAGACAGACGTTCCTGGTTGGCTGTCAGGTTAATAAAGGAGAGAGAGACGTTCCTGGTTGGCTGTCAGGTTAATAAAGGAGAGAGAGATGTCCCTGGTTGGCTGTCAGGTTAATAAAGGAGAGAGAGACGTTCCTGGTTGGCTGTCAGGTTAATAAAGGAGAGAGAGATGTCCCTGGTTGGCTGTCAGGTTAATAAAGGAGAGAGAGACGTTCCTGGTTGGCTGTCAGGTTAATAAAGGAGAGAGAGACGTTCCTGGTTGGCTGTCAGGTTAATAAAGGAGAGAGAGACGTTCCTGGTTGGCTGTCAGGTTAATAAAGGAGAGAGAGACGTTCCTGGTTGGCTGTCAGGTTAATAAAGGAGAGAGAGATGTCCCTGGTTGGCTGTCAGGTTAATAAAGGAGAGAGAGACGTTCCTGGTTGGCTGTCAGGTTAATAAAGGAGAGAGAGACGTTCCTGGTTGGCTGTCAGGTTAATAAAGGAGAGAGAGATGTCCCTGGTTGGCTGTCAGGTTAATAAAGGAGAGAGAGACGTTCCTGGTTGGCTGTCAGGTTAATAAAGGAGAGAGAGACGTCCCTGGTTGGCTGTCAGGTTAATAAAGGAGAGACAGACGTTCCTGGTTGGCTGTCAGGTTAATAAAGGAGAGAGAGAAGTCGCTGGTTGGCTGTCAGGTTAATAAAGGAGAGAGAGAAGTCACTGGTGGGTTTCAGGTTAAAAAAGGAGAGAGAAGTCACACTTCTTTGGGGTCCCTTCTTCTCAATTTCCCGCCTAAAGACATACCCTAATCTAACTGCCTGTAGCTCAGGCCCAGAAGCAAGGATATGCATATTCTTGGTATCATTTCAAAGGAAACACTCTGAATTTCGTGGAAATGTGAATTGAATGTAGTAGAATATAACACAATAGATCTGGTAGAAGAAAATACAAGGAAATAAACATACATTTTCTGTTTTTTATTGTTGCTGCATCATCTTTCAAATGACGAAGAACAGCCAAACATACAGATAGGATGCTGTGGATGATTTGAATGAAGAACATAAGATGGCAACAATAGCTGAGCAAAGTTTTAGACAGATAACTTAAAAAATGAGTGAGCTACATGACATTGAGCATGAAGTCACCCAGGTGTCCAACACAAATGTACCCAAATGTACCCAAGTGGCCGAATTGGTACAGTGATACATTTTGAAGGAAATAACTAAATACAAAATACATAAATGCTATTCTAACACACCCCCCCCCAAAAAAAAAATATATATATGAAAAAAATTATAAAATAAATAAATAATAATAAACAAACAAATAACAAGGGTAACTATTTACACATTTTCTATTTACAATATTGTGAAGACCCTCAGTCCCCTACACAATATTGTGCTGCTGGTGCCATGGCCCATAGCAGTCTCTTTCTGCTGTAAAGCAGAGGCTTACTGAACAGGTGGTGCAGGTGATGGGGCATTTCCTGTGACAAAGGGCTCAACGACATCTCCCTACTGTGCCCTTTTTGCCCTGAGGCACATTCATGCCTGCAGAGATGAATCTGGGCACGTGAACACCACTGGTTGGAGCAGAAGGTGCTGTAGTGGACTTGCTGTAGCTAGCAAGCTCCTGGATGAGCAGCTTCCTGAAGGCTAGCTGTGAGATGGGGGGCTGTCTCTATCAATTTCCTCTATAATTTGGGTTAAATCTGTATACCTAGACTTTGTTTGAGCTTTTCCTGATTTATTCGCCATCATTTAAATATATAAACTTGTTGAAAATGCTACTGAATATGTACTGCTATGCGTAACACTCGTGGCTCCGTCAAGTAGGATTGCAATGGCGAATGAACCTCTTTTACGCCAGAGTTTACGACAAAGGCTGGTCTTCGAACGTATAACCATTACATATTGCCATTTACCTCAGCTCATTGGCTATCTTCCAAGCTAGATTTCAAGACGATCAGTGGTCATTGGGCCAAAATACAGTCAATCAACGATAGACCGGTCCTACCATTGGTGCGCAATGAGGTCATTGATTGGTGTCTTCAAATCGGTTTGTTTCGGTCAATACGTCACGGGAAAAGAACCATCATGTATGGTTGTGTTAGTAACAACCAGAGGATTGCAATGAAACCAACCATTACTGGATAAACGTTTGTTTAGTGTGTATAATTACCACGAACGCTTCGTAAAAAGTTGAATGAGACGGAAATCACGACGCAACCGTTTTACAAATGTTTCGTGTTAGGCTATAAAAATAGATTTTATCAAACAAAACGAACATTCACTGTGTAGTTAGGACACTTGGCATTGCCACCAGAGGAAGATCTTCAATGGTAAGCAATTTATTTTATTGTTATTTCTGACTTTCGTGACGCTAATGCTTGGTTGGAAAATGCTAGTAATACTTGTGTGTGTGGGGCGCCGTCCTCAGAAAATCGCATGTTTGCTTTTGCAGTAAACCTTTTTGAAATCTGACACAGCGGCTGGATTAATAAGACGTTCATCTTTTAAATGATGTAAGATACATGTATTCACAAGAATGTTTAATACAACGAATGGTGTATTTAAAATGTTAGCTCTCTGCAGTTTCACCGGATGTTGGCCTGGTGGGACGTTAGCGTCTCACCTACCCTAGAGAAGTTAATAAAGGAGAGAGAGAGAAGTCACTGGTTGTCTGTCAGGCTAATAAAGGAGAGAAGTCACTGGTTGTCTGTCGGGTTAAAACCTTTTACTGCTGTGGGTTAAATCAAGGTCACACAGAGTGTTTCTTGGTTCTGATTTGTTTTACTTATAAAATAAAGTAAGTGCCTTACACTCGGGGCTCCCGGGTGGTACGTTGGTCTACGGCACTGCATCTCAGTGCCAGAAGCGTCACTACAGACCCTGGTTGAAGAAGAAGGCAGACGTGTTACGTGTCCCCAACCGATTGTGTTTTTTATGTTTGTTTATTTGCGTTGTTTGTAACTTATTTGTATACTTATTTTGTACATAATGTTGCCGTTACCGTCTCCTATGACCGAAAAAACACTTCTGGACATCAGGACTGCGATCCCTCAACAGGGACTTTCACGAGCATGACGAGCCAAACGTGAATGATATACTGCTTTCTCGTGAACAGGCCCAGATCCCTGTGATTTGCGTGAAGATGAGGTGGAGAAAAAGGGGCCAAAGGGCCTTCTGAAAATTCGTAGACAATCAAATAAACCCAACTTCCTTCCATTCTGCTAGCAAACGTGCAATCTTTGGAAAATTATATCGATGACCTACGCGCAAGATTAAACTACCAACGGGACATTCAAAACTGTAATATCTTATACTTCACAGTCATGGCTGAACAACGACACTATCAACATACAGCTGGCTGGTTATACACTGTACACGCAGGATAGAACAGCAGCGTCTGGTAAGACAAGGAGCGGCGGACTATGTATTTTTGTAAATAACCGCTAGTGCACAATATCTAAGGAAGTCTTGAGCTATTGCTCGCCCGAGGTAGAGTATCTCATGATAAGCTGTAGACCACACAATCTACCTAGAGAGTTTTCATCTGTATTTGTCGTAGCTGTTTACATACCACCACAGTCAGAGGCTGGCACTAAGACAGCATTGAATGAGCTGTAATCCGTCATAAGCAAACAAGAAAACGTACACCCAGAGGTGACGCTCAGAGTGGCCGGGGACTTCAATGAAGGGAAAATTAAATCTGTTTACCAAATGTCTATCAGCATGTTAAATGTGCAACCAGAGGGGAAAAAAAACTCTGGACCACCTTTACTCCACACACAAAGACGCATAAAAAGCTCTCACTTACCCTCCATTTGGCAAATCTGACCATAATTCTGTCCTCCTGATTCCTGCTTACGAGCAACAATTTAAACAGGAAGCACAAGTGACTAGATCAATAAAAAAGTGGTCAGATGAAGCAGATGCTACGCCACAGGACTGTCTTGCTATCACAGACTGGAATATGTTCCAGGATTCCTCAATAAGTGCATCGATGATGTCATCCCCACAGTAACTGTACGTACATACCCCAAGCAGAAGCCATGGATTACAGGCAACATCCGCACAGAGCTAAAGGCTAGAACTGCCACTTTCAAGAAGCGGGACTCTAACACGGAAGATTATAAGAAATCCCGCTATGTCCTCCGACGAACCATCAAACAGGCAAAGTGTCAATACAGGACTAAGTTCAAATCATACTACACTGGCTTTGATGCTTGTTGGATGTGGCAGGGCTTGCAAACCATTACAGACTACAAAGGGAAGCACAGCTGAGAGCTGCCCAGTGACACAAGCCTACCAGACGAGCTAAACTCCTTCTATACTCGCATCGAGGCAAATAACACTGAAACATGCATGAGAGCACCAGCTGTTCCGGAAGACTGTGTAATCACACTCTATGCAGCCGATGTGAGTAAGACTTTTAAACAGGTCAACATTCACAAGGCCAAAGGGCCAGACGGATTACCAGGACTTGTACTGCGAGCATGCGCTGACCAACTGGCAAGAGTCTTCACTGACATTTTCAACCTCTCCCTGTCCGAGTCTGTAATACCAACATGTTTTAAGCAGACCACCATAGTGCCTGTGTCCAAGAACACTAAGGCAACCTGCTTAAATGACTACCGAACCGTAGCACTCACATCTGTCACCATGAAGTGCTTTGAAAGGCTGGTCATGGCTCACATCAACACCATTATCCCAAAAACCCTAGACCCACTCCAATTTGCATACCGCACCAACAGATCCACAGAGGATGCAATCTCTATTGCACTCCACACTGCCCTTTCTCACCTGGACAAAAGGAACACTTATGTGAGAATGCTGTTCATTGACTACAGCTCAGCGTTCAACATCATAGTGCCCTCAAAGCTCATCAATAAGCTAAGGACCCTGGAACTAAACACCTCCCTCTGCAACTGGATCCTGGACTTGCTGATGATCCGCCCCCAGGTGGTAAGGGTAGGTAACGACACATCTGCCACGCTGATCCTCAACACAGGGGCCCCTCAGGGGTGCATGATCAGTCCCCTCCAGCACTTCCTGTTCACTCATGACTGCACAGCCAGGCACGACGCCAACACCATCATTAAGTTTTCCAATGACACAACAGTGGTAGGCCTTATCATCAACAACGATGAGACAGCATATAGGGAGGAGGTCAGAGACCTGGCCGGGTGGTGCCAGGACAACAACCTCTCCCTAAACGTGATCAAGACAAAGGAGAAATGTGTTAACTACAGGAAAAATAGAATCGAACACGCCCCCATTCTCATCGACGGGGCTGCGGTGGAGCAGGTTGGGAGCTTCAAGTTCCTTGGTGTCCACGTCACCAACAAACTAACATTGTCCAAGCACACCAAAACAGTTGTGAAGAAGGCACGACCAAACCTATTCCCCCTCAGGAGACTGAAAAGATTTGGCATGGGTCCTCAGATCCTCAAAAGGTTCTACAGCTGCACCATCGAGAGCAACCTGACTGGTTGCATCACTGCCTGGTATGGCAACTGCTCGGCCTCCGACCGCAAGGCACTACAGAGGGTAGTAAGAACAGCCCAGTACAGCACTGGGGCCAAGCTTCCTGCCATACAGGACCTCTGTACCAGGTGGTGTCAGAGGAAGGCACTAAAAATTGTAAAAGACTCCAGCCACCCTAGTCATAGACTATTCTTTCTGCTACTGCACGGCAAGCGGTACCGGAGCGCCAAGTCTAGGTCAAAGAGGATTCTTAACAGCTTCTACTCCCAAGCCATAACACTCCTGAGCACCTAATCAAATGGCTACCCAGACTATTTGTATTACCCCCCCCTTCCTCTCCCCCTCTTTTACACCGCTGCTACTCTCTGTTATCATATATGCATAGTAACTTTAATAACTCCACCTGCATGTACATATTACCTCAACTAACCGGTGCCCCCGCACATTGACTCTGTACCGGTACCCCCTGTATATAGTCTCGCTACTGTTATTTTACTGCTGCTCTTTAATTACTTGTTACTTTTTTTTCTTATTCTTATCCCAACATTTTTTAACTGCATTGTTAGTTAAGGGCTTGTAAGTAAGCATTTCACTGTAAGGTCTACACCTGTTGTATTCGGCGCATGTCACTAATAACATTTTATTTGCTTGATTTGGTTCGATTCCAGGCTGTATCACAACCGGACGTGATTGGGAGTCCCATAGTGCGGCGCACAATTGGCCCAGCGTCATCCGGGTTTGGCCGTCATTGTAAATAAGAATTTGTTCTTAACTGACTTACTTAGTTAAATAAAGGTTCAATAAAATAAATACAAATAAAATGGAGACACCTGTATCATGTCAGATATAGAGTTGAGAGAGAGGATCAACTCATACAGTATACTCTAACCACACACAAATGTTGAACCCATACAGAATCAACTCATACAGTACACAAACAATAGACTGAAGTGAAATGCAAGTCACTCCATCAACAGATACATTGGTGTCAGAGTATGTGGTTTCAGACACAACAGTGACCCAATGAGACTAACCAGAAGCATATTGCAGCAGAAGCAAAGGGACACTATCACCCAGCTTTGATAAAACTGATTTCCCTCGGGTGGCAGATTCAGATGAACTCTCACACACTCTGACACACACTCCTCTCCACTGCCACAGACATGAAACAGGCAACACCAGCACCTCCGGGCTGTTTAACCTCACATTGTAACATGAAGAGGGACCACTCTCTCTCTCTGTCATTCTTTATAAAATATGGGGTACTATTCTGCAGTGGGAAGACTTCTAATGTCCTCGCTGTCTTATTCGGCGTCCCAGAGGATCCCATTCCCTTTTTAGGGAAGAACATTCCAGGAGTGATATGTTCTAAATGATAAGCTGCAGTGAAACGTGAGTCTGCTAGTGTCTCCTCTAATCATCTCAATACCGCTCTGAAGGAGCAGAGGTAAGGTTGTAAAAACATGGGGTTATGGTCGGGGCTGTTACAGGCTGTTCTCTCCCAAACATACGCACAAACACACACCACATTTCCTGTGTGTTCTGTGTAACCATGCAGAAAATGGATAGAGGATATATCCTACAAGGCCCAAAGAGAAGATGGTCAGTCTAAGAGTTCTAGAGAATACTGTAGTGTGTTGTTTTTGAATGACTCGCTTTGCCAAGACTTCCAAACAACTGGATCAATTTGAAATATCCTATGTGACCGACTGGCTCGATTCGGTATTATGTAGTAAAATTGAAATTTTGTTTTTTTACATTGGATAAAAGTAGAGACTCAGAGCTAGAATATTGTATATCATACACTATAGTTGAGGAACAATGGGAAAGTAATTCTGCTTTGAATGTTGTTAAACTTGTAACCCCATTTTTGAGAAAATAGCCCTTGAACGTTTTGGTACACGTACTGGAGAGCTCTTCTTTGTCTTCACTAGGGCTGTTGCGTTGACCGTATTACAGCCACACCAGTGGTCACGAGTCAAGAAGGCAGTCAAATTCCTCATGACCATTTAGTCACGGTAATTAGGCTTCTCCAAGCTCTGATGCTGCTGATGGTTATTAGTAGCCTACAAAACTTGCTAACTGCCTGGTACTCAGTACTCTATTGTCCCTCTAATCACTCTGACATCATTGCAAATGTATTCAAAAATATAATCAAACACTTAATGAGAGCCCATGAGCTCATGTTGCGCAACATTTCAATAGGCTGTGCATTTGACCAGGAAAACAGAGTGACGGCCTGTACTAAAAAGAGGAGGACCAGCTTTCTATAGGCTAGGCCTACTATATACATTTTTTTACTTTTATTTTATTAATCACAATGCTTATATTTCCAACAGGAGTTTAGCCTACCTGCATGGCATGAAAATAAACCACAGGGAAAAGCATCCTCCTTTCGCTATTTAAGTAAATAGATGCCATGTCTTTTTTTCTGCCCCTGTTGCCTCTGTTTCCATACAGGTCCATTCTAAATCAAAACCAATTTCACACATATATTATTTAGTATATGTGAAGACAAGATTAAATCAAGAATAGTCGGATGGGTGACAATATTAGCCTATCACTTGTGAATTACATATTATCACTTGTGAATGATGCCCAGCATAAGAAACAATGCAATTTTTCTGACTTTTCAAGTTTGGGGAAGATAATTTTCACCCATAAAAATGCAGTTTTATAATAAAAGCATTACGTGCATAATTGCATTTGCGGTCACTTTTGATAATGGTGTTTTCTGCTAATGAAACATTTGCGCATATAGCCTACTACCATGTGCGCATTGTTGCGCGTATAATGTGAAGAAATAGCCTAATAGTTTATCAACATTTCAAGCTAAAAGTTCTGATCTGTCACGTCAGGCACAATGTTTAAAAAAGTATTTTTGATGCTAGTGGTTGTATTAATTTGGGATCTATCGCATCCCACAACTGTCTCAGACTATGTTTGAAATATTTATTTTTCGCACAGAATAGAATAGGTAAACTTTTGTACTATGGGGGATAGTAGATTGACATAGGCTAGTGCTTTTGCTGTTCGTTAGGCCTACTCATCTCGTTGGCTGAAGAAAAGTAAATGTGGACAGTTCTTCCAACATCTTCAATATACGCCTTGGAATTGGACAAGGACGCACGCAGTTGCGTCCCCGATGTGTCTGTCTTCACTTGTAGCCTGTGAGAAAGACTCGATCATATGATGGAGTGCACAGCACTCAGGGAGAAGGGCACACCGACCAGTGGCCGCAAAAGGCATGGATTTTTTTTGTGTGCATTACGGCCACACAAAGGGGATGCCACTGTGAAATTCTAGGCATTATCAAGTGCTTGTCAAATTGTGCATGACTGATGTAGTGTGTATTGCCTACGCAAGAAACAAAGCAGAGCTCATGCCTTTCAAGCTACCTTTTCAAATGATCATTAGAGTCACATCATGCTGCCTTACAATGTATTAAAAATCAAAACATACAGCCCAACGTTTGTAGAACAACTAAGGTTACATTAATAACTCTAAATTAAAACTTCTTAAGGCTAGAAGGCAGTATTTTGACGTCCGGATGAAAAGCGTGCCCAAAGTAAACTGCCTGGGTCAGCATCAGTGGCTTGTAGGCTATGTGTGGAAGTCAGGAGATGCTAAATGTGTTTACGTTAATTAACAGCGCCCCCCCTATTGACAAGAAGTTAACCTGTTGGGGATGAGGGCGCTGTTTAGGCTATTTATGCTAATTGGGTACTTTTTTTAAACGGCTTCCCACAAAATCCTTGATCGTACAATATGCATATTATTATTATTATTGGATAGAAAACAGTCTATAGTTTCTATAGGAGTTGAAATTTTGTCTCTAAGTGGAACAGAGCCCATTCTACAGCAATTTCCCTGACATGGATTCAGATTTCAGAAATGTTGGCCACTGTTCTGAAGTCAGTTAAAAGGGCACTGATTTTGCTATGACTATACGGACACTTCTTACGTCTTCCCCTGGATGCCTTTACGTGATGACGATTCCAATGGGGTCGATTGCGCGTTCACAGGCCCTACAAATGAAAAAACCCTGAAGCTAGTCATTCTTTTGGAGCTGCGTCATGCGCCTAGAGGACACCGGCCCGCACCTTTTCCAAGCATTAGTGAAGGGGGTAATATTACTCGGGTCATGTTTCTACTCGTTATGGGAGTTAAAAACATCATAAGGTAGTTAATTTAAAGCGTTTTATAGCAATTTATATCCGTTTAGTGCGATTTTGGGACATTTATTTTTGCAACGATGTGAATAGTTGGGCACGCTTTTCAGTTCATCCCGAACGCCGTTGGCATTTCCACATGGCAAGAGGACAGCTTTCCACCAAAAGACGATTTCTCCCAAGAAAGGATCCTTTGCCCAAGATACTGATGGAAGAACAGCTCAAGGTAGGACATTTTTATTATGATAAATCGTGTTTCTGTCGAAACATTTTAGTGGCTTAGGACGCCATGTTTTTTGACGTAGCTTCGCTTGGCGCAAACTGTATTGAAAAGTAAGGATAAATTAAAAAATGTAATAACGCAATTGTATTAAGAATTAAATTGTCTATCAATCCCTGTCCACCCTATATTTTTTAGTCACGTTTATGAGTATTTATGTATAAGAGTAGATCACTGTCTAAGTGGCGCAAGGAAATTTTCTGACCAGCTGAGCTAAATTTCACATTGTATAACCATGATTTTGGTGGCTAAATATAAACATTTGCGATCAAACTGTATATGCATGTTGTAATGTGATGTTACAGGAGTGTCATCGGAAGAATTCTGAGAAGGTTAGTGAAAAAATTAATATCTTTTGGCGATGTTGACTTTTATCGCTCACTTTGGCTAGAATCAATGCTGGGCTGCTATGTGGTATGTGCTATGCTAATATAACGATTTATTGTGTTTTCGCTGTAAGACACTTAGAAAATCTGAAATATTGTCTGTATTCACAGGATCTGTGTCTTTCGATTCGTGTATGCTGTGTATTTTTACGAAATGTTTGATGATTAGTAAGTAGGTAAACACGTTGCTCTAAGTAGTTTTTCTATTCCATTTGTGACGGTGGGTGCAATTGTAACCTATGCCATCTACCTGAAATATGCACTTTTTTCTAACAAAACCTATCCCATACCATAAATATGTTATCAGACTGTCATCTAATGAGTTTTTTTGTTGGTTAGGGGCTATAAATATCTTAGTTTAGCCGAATTGGTGATGGCTACTGGTGTTGGTGGACAAATAAAAGATGGTGGATTATGCTAATGTGTTTTTAGGTAATAGATGTACATCTTTACATATTGTGTCTTCCCTGTAAAACATTTTAAAAATCGGACATGTTGACTGGATTCACAAGATCTGTGTCTTTCATTAGCTGTATTGGACTTTAATGTGTGAAAGTTAAATATTTTAAAAAAATATTTTTTTTGAATTTCGCGGCACTGGTTTTTCAGTGGGGGGGGGGGGGAGTGCCGCTAGCGGCACACTCATCCTAGAAAGGTTAAGAACCAGTGTATCTTTCATTTGCATACAACAAGTATTTTTATGTAAAGTTTATGATGAGTTATTTGGTTAGATTAGGTGACTGTCCAAAATATCTCCGGACATTTTGGTGAATTGTTGCTACGTATTCACAATGTATAACCACGATTTGCAGCTCTAAATATGCACATTTTCGAACAAAACATAAATGTATTGTATAACATGATGTTATAAGACTGTCATCTGATGAAGTTGTTCAAGGTTAGTGATTAATTTTATCTCTATTTTGTCGGTTTTGTGCAAGCTATTTTGGCGGGGAGTAAATTGCGTTGTGTGTTTGGCTACTGTAGTGAGCTAATAGAAATATATATTGTGTTTTCGCTGTAAAACACTTAAAGAATCGGAAATATTGGCTGGATTCACAAGATGTTTATCTTTCATTTGCTGTACAAGATGTATTTTTCATAAATGTTTTATGATGAGTATTTAGGTATTTCACGTTGCTCTCTGTAATTATTCTGGCTGCTTTGGTGCTATTTGTGATGATGGCTGCAATGTAAAACTATGATTTATACCTCAAATATGCACATTTTCGAACAAAACATAAATGTATTGTATAACATGTTATAAGACTGTCATCTGATGAAGTTGTTCAAGGTTAGTGATTAATTTTATCTCTATTTTGTTGGTTTTGTGAAAGCTACCTATGCGGTGGAAACATGGTGAAAATGTGCCGTTGTGTGTTTGGCTATTGTGGTTAGCTAATAGAAATACATATTGTGTTTTCGCTGTAAAACATTTTAAAAATCGGAAATGATGGCTGGATTCACAAGATGTTTATCTTTCATTTGCTGTATTGGACTTGTGATTTCATGAAATTATATGATATCCCTGTCCCGTTAGGCTAGGCTATGCTAGTCAGCTTTTTTGATGAGGAGGATCCCGGATCCGGGAGAGAGAAGCGGTAGAGGTTAACGCAACCGCTGTGTTAGATTTTTTAAAATAACTTTACTACAACATACAGCATGCATTATTGTGAGACAGCGCTCACCTATTCTCCGCCGTGTTGGAGCCAACATATTACACAAAAATACGAAATAACATCATAAATATTCTCTTACTTTTGCTGATCTTCCATCAGAATGTTGTGCAAGGAGTCCTAGGTCCAGAATAAATCGTTGTTTGGTTTTAGAATGTCCATTTCTTCTGTCGAATTAGCAACTTTGGCTAGCCATGCGGAGCTCACGTGTCCAAGAAATCTTGGCGCATGGAACGAAAAATTCCAAAATTCCCAATAAACGTCGAATAAACTGGTCAAACTCGGTTGAAAATCATACTTTATGATGTTCTTCTCATATGTATCCAATAAAATCAGAGCCGGAGCAATTTGTAGTGTATACCGAACGCTTTTCAGAAGACAATGTGAGGTTCCCCCCCATATGCATATTGTATGATCTAGAACAGAGTACGAGGCCGTTTAATTTGGGCACGATTTTTTCCAAAGTGAAAACAGCGCCCCCCTATTAAGAAGAAGTTAACAGAACTCATATGGCAGGCAAAAACCTGAGAAGTTCCACTTCCTGTTTGTATTTTTTCTGGGGGTGCCATATTTTCAACCAAGCTCTTATTCAAAATACAGAGACATATGGATGAGTTTTCACTTCCTACGGCTTCCACTAGATGTCAGCAGTCAACAGAACTAAGTCTGATGACTCTCATGTGAAGGGGGGTCGAAGGAGACAGAATTTAGTATGAGGTCCCATGAGGTGACCATGCATTCAACACGCGCGTTCACGTGAGAGGCAGCTCCGTTCCATCTCTCAATTGAAGTCGATGTAGTTCTCCGGTTGGAACGTTATTCAAGATGTATGTTTTAACTTCATTCTAAAGATTGATTCAGTACATCGTTTGCCATGTTTCTACTGACTGTAACGGAACGTTTGGACATTTCGTCACGTTATAGTGGTCGCGCTTTGAGACTTTGGTTAGGGTTTTGGTAAACAATTCGAAAGTAGCTAATTTGACATAAATAACGGACATGAACGAACAAATCAAGCATTTATTGTGGACCTGGGATTCCTAGGACTGCATTCTGATGAATTCCTCAGAGGTAAGGAAACATTTATCATGTATTTTCTGGTTTCTGTTGAGTCCAACATGGTGGCTAATTTGGCTAATCACCTGAGCTCCGTCTCAGATTATTGCATGGTTTATATTTCCGTAAAGTTTTTTTTAAATCTGACACAGCGGTTGCATTAACCTGTCTGGCACCGGGGTTTCGCTAGCGGAACTCCTCCCACATTCCACTGAAAAGGCAGAGCGCGAAATTCCAAAAATATTTTTGAGAAATATTAAACTTTCACACATTAACAAGTCCAATACAGCAAATGAAAGATACACATCTTGTGAATCCAGTCAACATGTCCGATTTTTTAAATGTTTTACAGCGAAAACACCACATATATTTATGTTAGCTCACCACCAAATACAAAAAAGGACAGACATTTTTCACAGCACAGGTAGCATGCACAAAGCCAACCTAACTAACCAAGAACCAACCAAACTAACCAAGAAACAACTTCATCAGATGACAGTCTTATAACATGTTATACAATAAATCTATGTTTTGTTCGAAAAATGTGCATATTTGAGGTATAAATCAGTTTTACATTGCAGCTACCATCACAGCTACCGTCAGAAATAGCACTGAAGCAGCCAGAGTAATTACAGACACCAACGTCAAATACCTAAATACTCATAATAAAACATTTCTGAAAAATCGATGGTGTACAGCAAATTAAAGACAAACATCTTGTAATCCAGCAAATATTTCCGATTTTTTAAGTGTTTTACAGCGAAAACACAATATAGCATTATATTAGCTTACTACAATAGCCTACCACACTACCGCATTCATTCATCAAGGCACGTTAGCGATAGCAATAGGCACGTTAGCGATAGGGAATAAACCAGCAAAGGTTTTAATTTTCACTAACCTTCATAAACCTTCATCAGATGACAGTCCTATAACATCAGGTTATACATACACTTATGTTTTGTTCGAAAATGTGCATATTTAGAGCTGAAATCAGTGGTTATACATTGTGCTAACGAAGCATCTTTTTCCCAGAATGTGCAGATATTTTTATGACACTCAACTATTCTGACCAAATAACTATTCATAAACGTTACTAGAAAATACATGTTGTATAGGAAATGATAGATACACTAGTTCTTAATGCAATCGCCGTGTTAGAATTCTGAAAATAACTTCATTACGACATCCAGCTTAGTTATAGCGAGAGCGTGCCCAAAATCTGCGCGCAAACTACTAGTACAACATGTTCGACAGATATATGAAATAGCATCATAAAATGGGTCCTACTTTTGATGATCTTCCATCAGAATGTTGTACAAGGGGTCCTTTGTCCAGAACAATCGTTGTTTGGTTTTAGAATGTCCTCTTCTCCAGTCAATTAGCACGGAAAGCTAGCAAAGTAGCGCGAAGCTCTCCTTCCTGAACAAAGGCACACAACGCAACACGCCTAACGTCCCGAATAAATTTCAATAATCAATATATTCAATATAAAACTATATTGAAAAAACATACTTTACGATGATATTGTCACATTTATCAAATAAAATCAAAGCCGGAGATATTAGTCGTCTATAACGACAGCCTTTCAGAAGGCAATACCAGGTCCCTTCACGCACGCTCCAGAAAACAGGAAACTGGTGACACGTCATACAAAGAGCTTTTATTCGACCCCAGATCAAGTTATACACTCCATTTCTTCTCTCACTGCCTGTCGACATCTAGTGGAAGACGTATGAAGTGCATGTATACTAATAAATATCAAGGACATTTATAGGCAGGCCCTAGAACAGAGCATCGATTTCAGATTTTCCACTTCCTGTCAGGAAGTTTGCTGCAAAATGAGTTCTGTTTTACTCACAGATATAATTCAAACGGTTTTAGAAACTAGAGAGTGTTTTCTATCCAATAGTAATAATAATATGCATATTGTACGAGCAAGAATTGAGTACGAGGCCGTTTAAATTGGGCACGATTTTCCCCCAAAGTGAAAACAGCGCCCTCTGTCCTCAACAGGTTAAGGAGAGGTATATCTATAATTCCATGTGTATATATGTATTATCATCTATATTTATGATGAGTATTTCTGTTGAAACGATGTGGCTATGCAAAGTCACTTGATGTTTTTGCCACTAGTGAATCTAGTCGCCTCAATGTAAACTCAGATTTTTTGATATAAATATGAATTTAATCAAACAAAACATGCATGTATTGTGTAACATGAAGTCCTATGTGTGTCATCTGATGAAAATAATCGAAGGTTAGTGATTAATTTTATCTCTATTCTGGTTTTTGTGAAGCTATCTTTAGCTGGAAAAAATGGCTGTGATTATTGTGGTTTTGTGGTGACCTAACATAATCGTTTGTAGTGCTTTCGCTGAAAAGCCTATTTGAAATCGGACACTTTGGTGGGATTAACAACAAGATTACCTTTAAAATGATATAAGACACATGAATGTCTGAGGAATTTTAATTATGAGATTTCTGTTTTTTGAACTTCGACTGGCTGTTGTCATATCGATCCCGTTAACGGGACTTCAGCCATAAGAAGTTTTAAGCACTTCCCAATTGTTTGTGCAGTTCAAGACTGCAGACATTTGCGCATCTCCCGTCAGAACAGAATCTGCACACATGTGTTCACATTTTCTGTCTGTTGCCCGCATCGCAGTCATTGTTGTTTTCATTACTAATAATAACTTTGGAAATGTGTGCATTTCTATCAAAGTAAGTGCCTTATTACGTTATAAAAGTTCCTGTATGTCGTGTCATGTTGTTTCTACTGTAGCTCACTCTTTGTATGGAACATAATATATTTGTGTATATTCCTTATAACCGTGGACACGTGAGCTAACGTTACTAATTTCATAACCTTTATGGTGTTATATTCAATGATTAGGTAGCTAGCTACATTCTTCTATTAGCTCTGTAAAACAATGGTAATTGCGTCAGAGAAGTATTAGCTTGTGTTGTATTTTGAAGCTACCCTGGCCTTATGACTCCCAAGTGGCGCAGCGGTCTAAGGCACAGCATCTCGGTGCCAGAGACGTTACTACAGACACCCTGGTTCAAATCCAGGCTGCGTAAGTGCCTTGTTATGTTATAATAGTTTCTGTATGTGAACTGTATGTCCAACAAAACGTGTTCAGTAATCATCTCACCTGTTAGTTGGTGGCCATTGAGGGCAGTGTCGATCAGATGGATAAATATCTTGGTCGTTTTTCCGAGTGCATTCCACAAAGCTGTTTATTATCTCCGCCTTATCTATTGCCCCCATTATGAGGTTATAGTCAAGCACATAGTCTGGTTAGATTTTTCTCTCTCCCGTCAGGTGGTCCACCTTCCCTGTGGCTGACATGGTTGCTGTATGGACAGTGGAGAGGACATGGACGTCTCGTTTGTCATGTCATTTTACTGCCAGCTGTTGACCGTTCTCCTTGAACTTCACCTGCCCTCTCTGCATCTTCCTGCATCCGAATGCCGGAATCCCCTTCCTGTTCGACCTGACTGTGCCACAGGCCCCTGTGCTGTTGGAGAGCAGATGCTGGAAGAGTGTGGGACTGCTGTAACAATTGTCCACATACAAAGTGTGTCCCTTGCTGAGATGAGGAGCCAGCATGGTCATCACCACGGACCCGGACACCCCAAGCCCCTCGTAATGTTGGATGTCAGTGGTGGACCCTGTGTAAACTATAATGTCCTGGACAAATCCTGTCTTCACGTCGCACATGACAAAGAACTTGACCTCAAACCTGTGCCTTTTGGAGGGAATATATTGACGGAACACCAGCCTACCTTTCCATAACATCAGGGTCTAATCAATGCACAGGTCCTTGTATAGCACAAAGACCCGACCAAATGCTGATGTCAGGCTGGTTAGAACATTTCTTATTTTGTATAACCTAGGAAGTGGTCTTGGGAAAAGAGGGTGGCAAAGAAGGGAGTTGCAAACATTGGATCTGTGCTCCGGTACTCTCTTAGGGAGTTCTTCTTTACTATCCCCATGAGAAGTTATACATTTCACTAATTGTGGTTGTCACCCATTTAGCGAGTTTCTCCCTCACTCCTGGCTCTCTCTTCTCCTTTAGCTCCAAGGCATAGTGATTGGTCTCCTCTAATATGTCTCCCTCCAGCTCCGCTGTCGGAAACAACTTGAAGCTCTTTGCCTCAGATGGAAATGGTAAGGGGCGTTGCACTCCAGACTGGGACTCATCAAAGAAAACAGCAGGGCCAGGAGGGATGAAATGGCTGGCGGCCTTCCAGCTACCACAGAATTCCTGTACTTCATCCACTGTCGGTCTGCCTCCATCACCACCAGCAACTTCAAAGGGACCTGGGACTTCGTCAGTGGACAAGGAGTCCTCAGATTCAGGGTTCTCAATGGCTACAAGATTGGGGGGCAGCTCCTCACTGTCACTGTCAGAATCTGATTCCTGACTTTCATACTCAGACTCATTGTCAGAATTAAAAGAATCTCCAGAATTTCCACATTTGTGAGTGGTGTCCTTTTGAAAGACATTGCTAATGATACAGCTTATCTCACTAGCTACATACATAAACATACATAAATAACAACACTGAATAGCTCAGAGTGGGAGTGAGAGGTTACGTGATTGACTGCCGGCACGCGCCACTTGCATCAATAAATCACTATCAGAAAATGTTTTGTGTGGTAATTATTGATATATTTACTGTTTTATTCACATGTTTTCAAGCACTATTTACAAATCATGCATTCCGATTATTGCATACGTTTTTGAAGGTTGTACAAATTATGATGTGCTAAGCTAATTCCAGCTATGTGTGGAGCCCTTTTTGTTGACATACAATGCATCCTGGGTGTCACATAATCGTCTATCGGACCTAAGATTTTATAACAAAATGAGGTGAGTAAGGGTTCATTCATTTTTTGAGAACTTCCGGAAGTGATTGGTGGGATGTGAATGATGGTAGACGACACACCCCCTTCAACATGCATGCAATAAACAGACCAAACTCATCTTGTCTTCTCTTAATATCTTTAGTTTCTGTGAGAGAAAAAATAATGGCGGCATGCAGAAACTACCCATTGTCGGATTACTTTCGATTTCTAGAAAGTGTTTTACTCAATTATTTCGATCAATGGTGAGCTCGCCCGTGATGTGATTAATTATAATAGAAATTGCTATTAGCTAATTCATATTGTAGTTTATGTCAGCCGAGAGTTATACAAATATGACCGCTTGTGTTACGTCAATCTTTCCTCAGTTAGCGCTAGGACAAATGCAGCCAACATTTTTCCGGTTTGGATGATTGTGTTATGCTGTAGATACTTCTGTGAATGTCTGAACATTGCATCAAAAAATAAACTGCTCACATTCTGGACATTACTTTTTAAGGACTGTGTTTGTGCAAAATGTTTCTGAAAAAACATGTGTGGCCAGCTCAAATGCTGATTGTTGCGTCATTCAAAAATGGCTGTTCTAAATAAGCACTCTAAATAAGCGTTCTAATCACACAGGTTTGATGGTATGCTACATGGACCACTGTAGAATGATCACACCCATGTGTGTGAAAAGGTTAAATTAGCTGGCTAGCCAGTTCAAATAATGACCACATCATATAGCTGACAATGTCTTAACTTGAGCTAATTTGTATTCATTATTACAGGAAAATAAACTCACAACAAGATCATTATTTACAAGTTAATGGCAAGCTAATTATAGGAAAATACCTTACGGTTGTGAGTGTGACGAAATAAAAGCAGGGCATTCTAACTGAGATTTTTAGAACTTGGACATCGTCTCTTTGGCCTAACGTTCTATCCTAATTTTACTTTGGTGCAGATCATGTTGTTCTTCACATTACCGTCTCTGGTTAACAAATACTATACGAAATAAAAGCAATATTTATTCGTCATATTCTCAAGATACAGAAGGTGTAAACGGTAGTGAGAAATAGTACCTTGCATAGTGGAGTCTTTTGTTTAGACGTGTAGCTAGCTAGCTAGCTAGCTAAGCAATTAACTATAATCCCAACTCATAACGTTACTACCCTGTATGAATCAGCAGGCAGCTAACCAACTAGATTCAATGATAGCTAGCTAGTTAACATTAGGCTATAACTATCAATGCCAATGGCTCTGAGATACGAATGATATTACTACACAGATCATACACATAGCATCAGCTAGCGAGCCAGCCAGCTAACGTTGGCTACCTAGCTAACAGTACGCTTTAACTTGCAATGAAAATGACTTTCTGACAACATTTGAAATGTATAATATCTGAAAATGTAGCTAGCTAGACTCTCTTACCTGGATGAACATGGATGAACACTTCTCCCTCTCTGTCACATATGGCATGGTTGCCCTTAGTTTGAAGATGTAATCCGGAGACAGGTGTTTTATACAGCAGCCTTCTGTGTGTTTTATTTTTAACTCCCTCCGCATATTTGCAATCAAATGCCAGAATGTTCTCCATCTCCTTAGCTATCATACTCTGCTTCCACTGGGCATTCCACTGATTTAAAAACCCTGTCCTTCAGAAAGTGGAGAGCAACACTTTTGCAGTTATTTGTGATATCTTAAAAAAAAGAAAGAATACCTACACATACTGAGCAGCCATTGTTATAGACAGAAGCGTGCTACATGGCAGACCAATCTGAACTCATCTCTTGGCATGTCCAGCCCATCTTATCTCAGCCAATCATGCCTAGCGGGAAGGTTCATGCATTTTGATAAAAAATATATATTTGTTCAAATGCCTCTCCTGTGAAGTAGTGACGTGTGACATATGCCTAGTTTCCTGAAACGAGTCACATATTCTTCCAATGCAAACTTGGATGTGAAATGGTTGTTCTTCTGATGCAACTGAATACAATTATAAACATGTTAAGGGCTGCATCTGCCGTCCACTCTGACATCAGACTGACTTCAACACACATGACTTCAACACATAACAGTGCTCTCTATTACTCTCACATACAATATATGGTGATATACGTCAATACTCACAGATGTAGTAGTACTCTCTGCCCGGTCTGAACTCGAAGCCCAGAGAGAAGGGGGTGAAGAGCTGGAACTTCTCGGAGAACTTGAGTGGTCCATTGGGGGAGTGAGGCCTGTTACACTCCCAGCGTTTGAAGCCCTTGGCGGTGTGGTCACACGTACTGTAGCCGTCGTAGTTGACCATGTAGAGGACGTAACGCTCCGTCCGCTCCTCCGGCACCGTGTCTTCATAGTGGGGACAGAACACGTCCAGGTAGTCGTTTATACACACGTCAATGTGGTAGTCTCCACGGTGGAACCTGATTGGACAGAAGACAAGGAAGAGAACGTTAGTGTTTGGAAGACTGATGAAGGGCTTCAGTTACAGATGGAATGGAAGATAAAATCAGCTGTTAGTCAGAATGACTTGATTCCCCAATAACAGTCGTACACCATTGAAAGTGCCTCAAAAACTTTACGTTTAAAAAAATGTTTTAGGGAGAGGGAAGGAGGGAGGGATAGAAAAAGAGAGGGAAGGAGGGAGAGAAACAAAGAGTTTGAAAGTGCCTCAAAATCTTTACAATTATTTATCAATTACCAACAACAGTGCATTACATAACAGCCCCAAGAATTTAAAAAGGAAGTGATTTTACTCTGCACACCCTGATTTAGTAGTACCTTAAAAGTAAAAGTAACATTCATGGTCCTAAACACGTTTCTGCAGTACACAGTGTTCTGGACATTGAAGTCAATGTGACTTGATGAGTACACTCCCACTCCATGTCCACTTCAGTTCATATCAACAAGATCACTGAAGACAACTTAAACATCCTCAATTATAAAACTCACACACATCTGCATGTGTGAGTGCGCATGCGCACACACGACAGTCATGGTAACATTTTCTCAATGTTATACAGTATGTTGATTTATTTGTTTAGATGCTTATGAGCGCAGGTTGGATCTTTCAACATTCTTCAGATATCCCTCAGAAATGTGCAAGCAATCGTTGTTAACATTTGGCTTTAGTAAACGAGGAGGTTTGTCTATAAATCCATCCCAGGAAATGTATGCACACCACTTCTCTACAACATGATGTATCACACACTAAAGAATCCAACTTGGACAAAATACATCTCTTTTGGATGCCAGAAAGTGCTGCGAAAAAGTACTTTCTCCTTATTTACTTCTAGCATTTTGAAAACTCAGAGAAGAAAAATTCAGACATCAGACGGTTCCAGAGTCCACAGGGAGGTGTGAGATAGTTGAGGCTGTAAATGTCAAACGATACCAAAATACAGCGTGTGTTTTCCCCCAGAAGGCTGTGCATAGAGGCATGTTTATAACTCCACTGATCCACAACATACTACACAGGGTCATGATGTTCTAATTCCCTCATCTGAACATACACACACACACGCACAGGCACACGCATACACAGACACAAACAGACACACACAGAGTTGGGTAGGTTACTCTCTAAATGTAATATGTTACAGTTAATAGTTACCTGTCCAAAATTGTAATCAGTAACGTAACTTTTGGATTACCACAAACTCAGTAATGTAATCGGATTACTTTCAGTTACTTTGCGATTGCTTAAGTGGCATTGGAAGAAGACAAACATTTATATTACCAATTGAACTACTGCCAGATAAATCAATGTTAGAGCTCACATAATTGGCCATAAATGCATTTTACTTTATGGGTTAAGTAGGCTTCTAACCCATTGCATCCTACTTCTAATAGAGATAATACAATTATTGGGCTACATATGTACATTAAAAAACAAAGTTTGACAGATTTCCAGTCTTTCCAATTAGGTAAATACCCCTTGAACATCAAGAATAGGACAATAATCTGGAAATATACTGTATATTAGTCTATTTCTTTTACCTCAATATAACCCCAAAACAAAGGACATATTAGTCTGCTATGTTGTTTAGGTTGTTGTCATGGAGAGCTGATTGGGCTCATTGCTTCAAAACATGGTTGAAATATAAATGCTCCTCTAATGGAATGGCATTCTTCCAATTCTACCGAAATGTGCTATTTGCTTAACGTGAAATAATGAATTCTATAATACATACTATGGATAGGTCTATTGTTTACATTTTTGTTGATGATACCACATAATTAAGAACTAGAACACTAAATTCATTTCAAATAAGATTTATATGCGTGAAACTTTGATATCTCCATAATTTGCAGCTGTTGAAGTCTTTCAAAAGTGTACAAGTTTAAGCATATGTTCATTAGGCCTTTGGAATTGTTATTTTATCGGTACGAATAGGATTGAGCAATCAAAGCCCACTCATGGTCTTCATAAATTAAACTTGTTTTCGACAGTATGTGTGGAGGACCTCCCTCAAACTATTATTCCACAGGTTGGGATCCACTCTATGTAGCTGCAAGAGCACACTTCTCACTGGCTGTCCACGGGTCGCATAAACAGTGATTGATAGGCAGCTTAGCCTACACTTCTTAAATTCAATCATTTTTGGGGTATAATACACCTATACATTTGTGATCAGTCATCCACAACCATATAATTGAGAGAGCAGCAGCGTGATGCATATCATTGCTATGCAGATATCAATAATAGGCCCATAGACTACAACGCCCCTGTCGTCCTTACCTCCAAGCGTTTAATCAAGTTGGTCGTATAATCTTTGATGCCGACAGCAGTTATATCATTGGAAGACATGGGCTGGACTGTAGGGCACAAAAGCCTATTCCTGCTCTTTTCCCACGATCCATCAAACACATTTGTGTGTCATCATAGTGGTCTCTGATGTGGTCAGACTCACTCAGGCAGAACAAACTTAAACTTGCACCTTTTTTCAATGCTGAATTGAATGTCATTGAGAAAACAGAAAAGTGTCATTAAGTATTTTTTCGAAAACAATCTTTCTGAATTTCAAAGTAATCCAAGAAGTTATCATCTAGTTTTTCAAAAGTTACTGGTAATCTGATTACAATTTTTTATCTGGTAACGTAACAGATTACAGTTTGTAATCCGTTAATCCCCAACCCTGGACACACATGCACATGCACATACAACTACACAGGCACACACACACAAGCTTGCACACACACACACACACACTCACACACACACACACTAATGCACACATAGGCTCAGGTCCGAATTCCTCTTTGATTTGTCTGCTAACAACTGTCTGACCATGCCTCAGAGCAATTCGTGTGAATGTCGTTAGAGCAGTTGGCTGAGGGGTGGATCTGGGGCAAGCTGACTCTAACTTCAGGTTGCTGACCCTAACTCAACACTGAAAATCAAATCAAATCTAATTTATTTTTTCAAATCAAATCAAATGTATTTATATAGCCCTTCGTACATCAGCTAATATCTCAAAGTGCTGTACAGAAACCCAGCCTAAAACCCCAAACAGCAAGCAATGCAGGTGTAGAAGCAGAATGAAAGAGACTTTCATTCTCTACCTAACCTTTGCTATGTCTGGACCTGAGAAGAGGTCGATTTTTAATTGAAAACCTCTCTGCCTTGTACATGGGACTTAGACAGCACTTAGCACACTGCCCTTCCTCTCATCTATACTTCATCCTCTCCTCCTCATCTCTCCTTTTTCCAATTATTCTTCTCCCCTCCCCACACAAACTCTCTCTCTCTCTCTTTCCCCTTGTCTCTCTTCTTTTTTAACTTTACCTCACTCCCTCTCTCCTCCCTCTCTCCTTTTTCCCTCTCTCCCCTACCTACTTATCTCCTCCTTCCTCCCTCTCTCCTCCCTCCTTCCTTCTCTCCTCTCTCCCTCTCTCTCATCCCTCCTTCTCTCCTCCCTCCCTCCCTCCCTCCTCCAACATTCTCTCCTCCCTCTGACAGAGTTGGCTCTGCAGCCAAGGAAAGCAGACCGCCTATGATGTTACGATGATAAAGGTGGTCTGGGCGCATTATTAATCACACTCTGATGGGGACAATACACACACACACACACACACACACACACACACACACACACACACACACACACACACACACACACACACACACACACACACACACACACACACACACACACACACACAGCTGCTTCATTCCTCCCCAGTTGTTAGTGGACAGGGAGAGGGGGAGAATTGCGTTTGATAGTCCATCTCTCTTTGTGGAGTATCACGTTCTATTTGGAAGCCTTCACTAACACAATGTTAATATTGGAGAGTGGGCTAGCTTGAAGACTCTGTGACTGACACCATCTGTTCGGTGTGTGTGTGTGTGTGTGTGTGTGTGTGTGTGTGTGTGTGTGTGGTGTGTGTGTGTGTGTAACATCTGTGTATGTACGGTTGTGTGATGTTTATGCTAGCGTCTAATGCTGCTTTCCTGTGTTTACTCATTCAGAATAAATAGCTGAGTGAAACTGTTTACCTTTCGGGCAGCATTTCATGTGTAACATCTCATTTAAAACATGTCATTGCAAGTAATACATCTCCTCTGGCTTAAATGTCACTGACTTAATAATCACATCCTCTCACAACACACATTTCCGCTGCTCAGCCTCTCTGCTGTGTGTGTACATGGGTTTGTTTGTGTGTACACATTATGGTTTCCCTTCACCCCAGACTACTTCCTGTGTGTGTGTGAGTGTGTGTGCACGTGTGTGTGTGTGTGTGTGTGTGTGTGTGTGTGTGTGTGTGTGTGTGTGTGTGTGTGTGTGTGTGTGTGTGTGTGTGTGTGTGTGTGCGTTTGTGCATGTGTGTGTGGGTTGGTGGATCTCATAGTTTCCCTTTGAAATTCAACTTTATCATGGATGAACGTCTATTTTTGACATATTAATTCCACGTGGTTACAGGGTTAATTCCGCGTGGTTACAGGGTTAATTCCGAGTGGTTACAGGGTTAATTCCGCATGGTTACAGGGTTAATTCCGCGTGGTTACAGGGTTAATTCCGCATGGTTACAGGGTTAATTCCGCATGGTTACAGGGTTAATTCAGCATGGTTACAGGGTTAATTCCATGTGGTTACAGGGTTAATTCCGCATGGTTACAGGGTTAATTCCACGTGGTTACAGGGTTAATTCCGCATGGTTACAGGGTTAATTCTGCATGGTTACAGGGTTAATTCCGCGTGGTTACAGGGTTAATTCCGCGTGGTTACAGGGTTAATTCTGCATGGTTACAGGGTTAATTCAGCATGGTTACAGGGTTAATTCTGCATGGTTACAGGGTTAATTCCATGTGGTTACAGGGTTAATTCAGCATGGTTACAGGGTTAATTCCATGTGGTTACAGGGTTAATTCCGCATGGTTACAGGGTTAATTCCGCATGGTTACAGGGTTAATTCCGCGTGGTTACAGGGTTAATTCCGCGTGGTTACAGGGTTAATTCAGCATGGTTACAGGGTTAATTCCGCATGGTTACAGGGTTAATTCCACGTGGTTACAGGGTTAATTCCGCATGGTTACAGGGTTAATTCTGCATGGTTACAGGGTTAATTCCGCGTGGTTACAGGGTTAATTCTGCATGGTTACAGGGTTAATTCAGCATGGTTACAGGGTTAATTCAGCATGGTTACAGGGTTAATTCCATGTGGTTACAGGGTTAATTCAGCATGGTTACAGGGTTAATTCAGCATGGTTACAGGGTTAATTCCGCATGGTTACAGGGTTAATTCCACGTGGTTACAGGGTTAATTCCACGTGGTTACAGGGTTAATTCCGCATGGTTACAGGGTTAATTCCGCATGGTTACAGGGTTAATTCCGCATGGTTACAGGGTTAATTCCACGTGGTTACAGGGTTAATTCCGCATGGTTACAGGGTTAATTCTGCATGGTTACAGGGTTAATTCCGCGTGGTTACAGGGTTAATTCTGCATGGTTACAGGGTTAATTCAGCATGGTTACAGGGTTAATTCCATGTGGTTACAGGGTTAATTCAGCATGGTTACAGGGTTAATTCAGCATGGTTACAGGGTTAATTCCATGTGGTTACAGGGTTAATTCCGCATGGTTACAGGGTTAATTCCGCATGGTTACAGGGTTAATTCCGCGTGGTTACAGGGTTAATTCCGCATGGTTACAGGGTTAATTCCGCATGGTTACAGGGTTAATTCCATGTGGTTACAGGGTTAATTCAGCATGGTTACAGGGTTAATTCCATGTGGTTACAGGGTTAATTCCGCATGGTTACAGGGTTAATTCCACGTGGTTACAGGGTTAATTCCATGTGGTTACAGGGTTAATTCAGCATGGTTACAGGGTTAATTCCATGTGGTTACAGGGTTAATTCAGCATGGTTACAGGGTTAATTCCATGTGGTTACAGGGTTAATTCAGCATGGTTACAGGGTTAATTCCATGTGGTTACAGGGTTAATTCCATGTGGTTACAGGGTTAATTCCGCGTGGTTACAGGGTTAATTCCGCGTGGTTACAGGGTTAATTCCACATGGTTACAGGGTTAATTCCGCGTGGTTACAGGGTTAATTCCGCGTGGTTACAGGGTTAATTCCGCGTGGTTACAGGGTTAATTCCGCGTGGTTACAGGGTTAATTCCGCGTGGTTACAGGGTTAATTCCGCGTGGTTACAGGGTTAATTCCGCGTGGTTACAGGGTTAATTCCGCGTGGTTACAGGGTTAATTCAGCATGGTTACAGGGTTAATTCCATGTGGTTACAGGGTTAATTCCGTGTGGTTACAGGGTTAATTCCGCGTGGTTACAGGGTTAATTCAGCATGGTTACAGGGTTAATTCCATGTGGTTACAGGGTTAATTCCGTGTGGTTACAGGGTTAATTCCGCGTGGTTACAGGGTTAATTCCGCGTGGTTACAGGGTTAATTCCGCGTGGTTACAGGGTTAATTCCGCGTGGTTACAGGGTTAATTCCGCGTGGTTACAGGGTTAATTCCGCGTGGTTACAGGGTTAATTCCGCGTGGTTACAGGGTTAATTCCGCGTGGTTACAGGGTTAATTCCGCGTGGTTACAGGGTTAATTCCATGTGGTTACAGGGTTAATTCCATGTGGTTACAGGGTTAATTCCGTGTGGTTACAGGGTTAATTCCGCGTGGTTACAGGGTTAATTCCACATGGTTACAGGGTTAATTCCGCGTGGTTACAGGGTTAATTCCGCGTGGTTACAGGGTTAATTCCGCGTGGTTACAGGGTTAATTCCACATGGTTACAGGGTTAAAACAGAAACAACTCAAAGGGTTAAGTTCAGATATTAATTGCGATTGGTTGGGGCTATGGTTTGGGGAAGGCTTAAAGTGCTGATAGTGCCACTCATTACAAAGCCAGGCAGCTGTGGGCTAGTGTCCTCAGCCAAAGTCAATCTACACATAGCCTACTAGTTCAACATCTTAGAGACAGATTGTTGTACCTATGTGTACCAGGGAGTAAAACATCAAATATCTGATTAACCCTTTACACCCGTGGGAATTGGCCTGCATGAATATGGCTAAATTGAAATGTTTCTTACAGAAGAAATATAAAAAGCATATTCACAACCATGGTGGCAATTGAAAGGGAACATTTTTGAGATTATGTGGAAATAATTAGAACAAAGGTGAGAGGACACAACAGTTCACCTGACAAGACTCCAAACATCACACTGTTGATTTTATGTGCATTTTACATTTACTGTAATTTTGACCGCCTTTGTTGATAAGGAAATGCATCTGAACACACTCTGGATACATTCAGTATATGATAAGAATATACCTGGAAAATGTCGGGTAGGTGCAATATAAGACAAAACAAATGACACGGGTCTGACTGAGAAGACTAACTAGTGTCTCCAAGTGGCCACAATCAAGAGACTTCAACTATAAGGTGCTTTTTGGAGCTCTCCTAGCTCTCCGTTGAGGAAGTGGAACAAGCAAACTTGTAGTTGTTTTGTTTGCAACACAAGCCTGCATCCCCATCTTCACACAATCACTGTTGCTGTTTGAAAAGCCTGTTCTATTGTCAACATGATTAGCTAAATTATAAAATATGATATTACAGAGTTAGGCTTTCATGATGCAATTCAGGGAAAAATATCATCATTTGGGTGCGCATTGAAAAGAGTCATGAGTCCATTCAGATGTGTGTGCCGCGGCTAATTTGATTCACAATGGACAAGCATAGGCTCATTCTGTTCAGAACAACCCAGGGTATGACACCATGTCATCTAGTAACTGTTCAGCTAACAGGCTCATTCTGTTCAGAACAACCCAGGGTATGACACCATGTCATCTAGTAACTGTTCAGCTAACAGGCTCATTCTGTTCAGAACAACCCAGGGTATGACACCGTCATCTGATAACTGTACATCTAACACAGGGATCATAAAAGTTGGCTCTGTACATGACATGGAAATGTGAAGCGCACATTTGGCTTGTTTGTATGACATCAAAGCGGTATTTATTATAATCCTCAACGTCTAATTTTTCAAAATAACTGTACATCTAACAGGCTCATTCTGTTCAGAACAACCCAGGGTATGACACCATGTCATCTGGTAACTGTACATCTAACAGGCTCATTCTGTTCAGAACAACCCAGGGTATGACTCCGTCATCTGATAACTGTACATCTAACAGGCTCATTCTGTTCAGAACAACCCAGGGTATGACACCATGTCATCTGATACCTGTACATCTAACAGGCTCATTCTGTTCAGAACAACCCAGGGTATGACACCATGTCATCTGGTAACTGTACATCTAACAGGCTCATTCTGTTCAGAACAACCCAGGGTATGACACCGTCATCTGATAACTTTACATCTAACAGGCTCATTCTGTTCAGAACAACCCAGGGTATGACACCGTCATCTGATAACTGTACATCTAACAGGCTCATTCTGTTCAGAACAACCCAGGGTATGACACCATGTCATCTGGTAACTGTACATCTAACAGGCTCATTCTGTTCAGAACAACCCAGGGTATGACACCATGTCATCTGATAACTGATAAGATAGACATTGAGTCTTCTTAATTTACAGCATTTCCCTCACTCATTTGCAAAAGTTGCCCAATCAGAGGGAGGGATGGGGGAAACTTCTTTTTGCGCGAGGTGCTCAAGTTCAGAACGTCTGTCAGTCAAAACCCATACAGCACTGTGAAGCGCAGAGACAGAGTTCTGAAGTCATGTATAGCACGTTAGTGTAGAGTTATACCGTTACAATTTAGGCGTTTATCATTGTCCACATCTGCCACATAAAAGGTTACAGGTAGAACAAAAAGATTGTTCATGTTTTTTAATGGTCTTAACGTCTTGGTGTTTATCAATACCAGACACGACTGACCTGCATTTTTTAAAACAATGCTGGAATTCACCATCAAAATGAAACCATTATTCACTACAGAATGGACATGCAATCAAAACAAAGGAGGGATGGATGAATAAAGGAGGTGGGAGGGAGGGAGGGAAGCATGGGGCTAGTGGAGGAGAAGGATGTAATGAAAAGCTATTTTCCCTTTTCATTACACAGGTAGGATAGCCTCTCTTTCTTTCTCCCTCTCTCATATTCTCTCTGGCCCTTCCATTGTATGATTTCACTTTCAATAAATATATCCTTTTATCTTAAAGTAGTTGGATTGACTCTCTCGATCTCTCACTCCTACCTGCATGTGTGTGCGTGTGTGTGTGTGTGTGTGTGTGTGTGTGTGTGTGTGTGTGTGTGTGTGTGTGTGTGTGTGTGTGTGTGTGTTTGTGACTTTGACATCTTCTCTACCAAATTGATCCGGCAGTAGAAGAGATACACACTCCCAAGAAAAATACCTCCCTGTTGAGTGACACACACACACACACACACACACACACACACACACACACACACACACACACACACACACACACACACACACACACACACACACACACACACACACACACACACACACACACACACACACACACACACACACACACACACTCCACTGGTAAAGTAGAAAACCTGACCAGTCCTTGATGCCCTGATCATTTAGCAGGGTAATTAACCCAACAGTGGATGGCAGGCTAATTGTCAAACCAATATAATGACATGTATTTGTTATGCTACAGCTGTTACCAGAGAGATCCAGATAACCACACAGTGCCGGGGAGGAAATGGGCTCGTAATCACCCTGGCTGTGTGTGTGTGTGTGTGTGTGTGTGTGTGTGTGTGTGTGTGTGTGTCTGTGTGTGTGTGTGTGTGTGTGTGTGTGTGTGTGTGTGTGTGTGTGTGTGTGTGTGTGTGTGTGTGTGTGTGTGTGTGTGTGTGTGTGTGTGTGTTGTTTAGACATTTTATTACCAGCTGATTACACTGCTCACACACATCCCCCTCGGCAGGGCCGAAAACCATCCTAGCCACTTCGTACGAACACACAAACACTCTCTGAGAGTTGGGAGAGCTGGAACAGTAAGGTGCATGCAGGGTAAGGTACCGTGCCACACCAGTCCCTGATTGGCTTATTTCCATTTCAATTACACAGTCCATTGACACACACACACACCTCACCCAAATGAATTCCCATCAGCCTCTGCTCAAGAGCTCAGCTCAGCTCCAGCCGCTGGATAGATAGAGCGAGGACGACAAAAAGAGGGGGAAGGAAGGAGAAAAAGCGAGAGGGAAGGAGTGGGAGATAGAGAGAGGGAAGGAGGGAGAGAGAGAGAGTAAGGAAGGAAGGAGAGAAAGAGAGAGGGTAGGAGTGAGAGAAAGAGAGAGATTCAAACCAACCACTTTAAGATAAAAGGAAGATATATTTATTGAAAGTGAAATCATACAATGGAAGGGCCAGAGAGAATGTGAGAGAGAGAACGAGAGAGGCTATCCTACCTGTGTAATGAAAAGGGAGAATAGATTTTCATTACATCCTTCTCCCCCACCAGCCCCATGCCTCCCTCCCTACTCCTCTCTTCCTCCCTCTCACCTCCTTCTCTATCCCTCCCTCTTTCCCTCCTTCACACCTCCTTTATTCATCCCTCCCTCTCTCTCTTTTTATTCATCGTTATATTGTAATATACCTACAGACTCACACAGTAGTCCCAAACTACTGTCAATGCATATTACCGTATGCATGTCAAGGATATTCAAAGGCCACTCAAATATACACAAACACATAAACACACTTGTACATGTAAAGGTACACATGCATATTATACACACATACACACACAAACACAGCGGCTCATAACCCCAGATAAGTGCTCCAGCCGCTGGCGGGTACACAGAGCTGACAGATTCATTTGTTCAAGCCCCAGTGTGTGTGTGTGTGTGTGTGTGTGTGTGTGTGTGTGTGTGTGTGTGTGTGTGTGTGTGTGTGTGTGTGTGTGTGTGTGTGTGTATGTGTGTGTGTGTGTGTGTGTGTGTGTGTGTGTGTGTGTGTGTGTGTGTGTGTGTGTGTGTGTGTATCATACAACCTAGAGTAAAGGATGACTTGTTGATCTGAATCGACAGTGAATGTGTTTAGCCGAGGGCAGCTGAACTTTCTCTGACCCCGGCTACAGCACGCGCACACACACACACACACACACACACACACACACACACACACACACACATACACACACACACACACACACTAGGCAACAGGAGTTAGAGCAGTTGGCTAATTCTGGTGGGAGAGTTGGTTTGTAGGGAGAATGAAAGAGAGGGGAAAAGGAGGTGTAGTGTTAAGAGGAAAGACAGTCAGATAAGCTGTTGCATTGGCAGAATTGATGTCCCTTAAATAGCATTAACCATGAAGCCCACATGGATTTGGATGTGACTCTGACAAGGATGAAAAAAAATACACTCTTAGAAAAAAAAGGTGTTATCTAGAACCTAAAAGGGTTCCACGGCTGTCCCCATAGGAGAACAATTTGCATAACCCTTTTTGGTTAGGGGTTCAACATGCAACCCAAAAGGGTTCTACCTATAACCAAAAAGGGTTCTCCTATGGGGACAACTGAAGAACCCTTCAGCAACCATTTCTTTCAAAGAGTGTAGAGGATGACTTCATTTCCTCCCTCCCTCGATATAGACGAGAGAAACAACTGTACAACACAAGGCAGAGCCGGTGAAACATTCCCACAACGCTTTGGAAACCTTCCCCAGCGTTGCTCTGCCAGTCACTGGAGAATGTGACAGGGCCATTTATGATGTGAGAGCCAGCTACATTCCCTGCTGTTTAACTGGCCTACTGATAGACAGGGAGAGGGTAGAATTAGACACATAGGGTTACCATATTACCTTCGCTGGGGTCGTTTGCGCACACACAAACACACACTGAGTTTTACTGAGGACATGTGTTTCTCATATCTAGATGGTACTCCTGGATCGCAGCAGGTGTGCAGGCTTGTATATTATACTGGAGAGAGAATAGCAAGAAAGGCAGCTAATGGATTCTCTCTCTCTCTCTCTCTCTCTCTCTCTCTCTCTCTCTCTCTCTCTCTCTCCCTCTCTCCCTCTCCCTCATTTAGGGGGGTTAGGTCTGGAACTTGGCAGCTGTCACTTGTACAGAGGGGATGTGCTGTTAGGGTATATAGATATTGATGACGTACCTTAGGAAGTTTTAAGATGTAGTATTTCCCTATATAAAGCTCATTGTCTAAGTCAAGAGTATGTGTGTGTCCAGTTTTATCTCCAGCTGGTGTTGATTGACATATACTGTTTCGTTGGGCATGGGAACATGTATGTTTTATAATAACAAATAGTTTAGCGACAAAAACGTCAGCTCTCTGCTTTATTTTGCTCTACTCAAAGATGAGGGGATGTAGAGAGAGAGGATGGGGGAGAGAGAAAGAGATATGGGGATAGAGAGAGAAGGACAGGGATATGTACAGTATAGAGAGAGCGATAGAGAGAGCGACAGAGAGGGACAGATATCAAATCAAATCAAATTTGAATGGTCGCATACACATATTTTGCAGATGTTATCGCAGGTGCAGTGAAATACTTGTGTTCCTAGCTCCAACATTGCAGTAACACCTAACAATGCAAACAGTACACGCATATTGCGAAAAAGAAAAAGAAAGAAATTAAGAAATATCACAATGAGCAATGTCAGAGTCTGGAATATAAATACATATACTGTATATGTACATAATGGTGTGTATAGACAGTATGGACAGTATATGAATAGAAAATGTTCAGGCAGGGTACTGGGCGGAGGCCGGCTAGTGGTGACAATTTAACAGTCTGATGGCCTGGAGATAGAAGCTGTTTCTCAGTCTCTCGGTCCCAGGTTTGATGCACCTGTACTGTCTCTGCCTTCTAGATGGTAGCGGGGTGAACAGGCTGTGACTCGGGTGGTTGTTGTCCTTGATGATATTTTTGGCCTTCCTGTGACACCGGGTACTATAGCTGTCCTGGAGGGCAGGCAGTGTGCCCCCGATGATGCGATGGGATGGCAGCATCACCCTCTGTAGAGCCCTGTGGTTGCGGATGGTGCAATTGCTGTACCAGGCGGTGATACAGCCCGATAGGAAGCTCTCAATGGTACATCTGTATACATTCTTGAGGGTCTTAGGGCCAAGCCGTATATCTTCAGCCTCCTGAGGTTGAAGAGTCACTTGAGGGAACTTGATGCTTTTCACCCTCTCCAGCCCCGTTGATGTGATGGGGGCGTGCTCTCTCTGCTGTCTCCTGAAGTCCACAATCAGCTCCTTCATTTTGTTGCTGTTGAGGGAGAGGTTATTTTCCTGGCACCACTCTGCCAGGGCACTCACCTCCTCCCTGTAGGCTATTTTGTCGTTGTTGGTAATCAGGCCGAACCACTGTTGTGTCAATAGCAAACTTGATGATTAAATTGGAGATGTGCGTGGCCAAGCAGTCATGGGTGAACAGGGAGTACAGGAGGGGGCTGATCACGCACCCCTGTGGGGCCTCCGTGTTGAGGATCAGCGTGGCGGAGGTGTTGTTGCCTACCTTCACCACATGGGGTCAACCCTTCAAGAAGTCCAGGACCTAGTTGCACAGGGAGGGTATCAGACCAAGCGCGCGAGCTTAGCGATGAGCTTATAGGGCACTATGGTGTTTGAAGGCTGAGCTGTTGTCGATGAACAGCATTCTTACATAGGTATTCCTCTTGTCTAGATGGGATAGGGCAGTGTGCAATGCGATGGTGATTGCATCATAGGGAATAGAGAGAGAGAGAGAGAGAGAGAGAGAGAGAGAGAGAGAGAGAGAGAGAGAGAGAGAGAGAGAGAGAGAGAGAGAGAGAGAGAGAGAGAGAGAGCCTGCAGTGACATTGTCTCCTGCTTTATAATCTGATGGAGGCTCTTTGCCTGTGAGAGCATTGTGGGTATTAGACTTCTGTTGCATATCGATTTGCCCATATCACACATGGAGGAAGAGAGACAGCGTAATCTTAAGGATGTCCCAGGACACACACATACAGTAGCATGAAAGGTCCAGGCTATTTGCAGGAGAAAAACAGAGAGCCCAACCAACAGTTTACAACAATTAAGGGAGTTCAAGCCCCTGGGTGTGTGTGTGTTTGTATGTGTGTGTGTGTGCATGTGTGTTTGTGTGCATGTGTGTCTGTATATATTTAAATATGTGTCATTGTAAACTCATCCTGGTCTCTCGATCACTGTTGACACTGTTTCACCAGAACTGAAGTGGGAATGACCAATTTAAGGCATCATCAACTATAAAGCGTTTCAACCTCAGTTAGTTTACTTATGTAACTAGTCCAAACATGTCTCTAGCTGAGATAGATGTGTGGTAACAATTTGTTTAGATTGTCCGTACATGGTCCATCTGTAGATGCTCTACGGACTATCAGTAACATTCAACTAACTCTGTGGCCAGATGTGTCTTGAGTTTTAGATGAGTGGTGAAAAGGACAAACATTTCCAGGTACCTTTTGTATCTAAACACTGGGAAGTAGCAAATCACTCTGTGTTCCATACTAGTGCTGTTTCCTAATAATCACACATTAGCATCTACTGTTTCATAAACTTCTTGGAAAGCGTGCGATTCTTGTAGAAATACCTTGATTCAAATGTTCTAAGAATATCTGAATATGGAAAAATATTTTAAAACAAGACCTGAATAACTCAAAGTCAGGTAAGATAGAGAGATGAATGCAGTGTTTATGATTGGCAGGTTAACCGTGTTACAAGTCAGTATTTGACGTCCATCCATGTCTGAGAACGTCAGGAGATGACGTGGAAAAGCCACTAGGGGCAACAGTGAGTGCTAGAGTGGATGTTAACATCTGCCTCGGGTTAAGAAGGTTTCATGTTTGAAATCAGCGATAAAAGGTTGTTGTTTTGAAAGCCTTTCCCAAACGTTAACACTTACCTTAACAATTCTGAATTAATGCCTAACATTAAGAATTCAGAGATAATGCCTAAACTTAACCCTAACCTTAAAAATGCATAGTTAATGCCTAAACTTAACCCTAACCTTAAAAATGCATAGTTAATGCCTAAACTTAACCCTAACCTTAAAAATGCATAGTTAATGCCTAAACTTAACCCTAACCTTAAAAATGCATAGTTAATGCCTAAACTTAACCTTGAAATCTTTGAAATTTGACATTTGGAACAACTCCGAAATTTGACACTTGAGAAACATGGAACCTCTTATTCTGACTTGAGACGGTGAGATACTTTATAAAGAGGACTGTTCTCATTCAAATTACACCTACACAGGTCTGGTTGCTGACACATACTGTAAAAAGGTAATGTAATCAGTTCCTCACCCCTCTCTCCCTTTGTCTTTCTTTCTTTCCAGCTACACCTGTAGCCCACTTGCTCTGAGAGTCCATCTTACACACAGGAATACACCTGCCCTGTCTCTCAGCTTGTTCTCTCTCTCTCTCTCTTTCTCTCAGCTCGTTCTCTCTCACTCTCTCTCTCAGCTCTCTCAGCTCATTCTCTCTCTCAGCTCGTTCTCTCTCTCAGCTCGTTCTCTCTCGCTCTCAGATGTTCTCTCTCTCTTTCTCAGCTCGTTATCTCTCTCTCTCAGCTCGTTCTCAACTCGTTCTCTCTCACTCTCTCTCTCAGCTAGGTCTCTCTCTCTCAGCTAGGTCTCTCTCTCTCAGCTCGTTCTCTCTCTCTCTCACACTCTCTCTCTCTCTCACACTCTCTCTCTCTCAGCTCGTTCTCTCACTCTCTCTCAGATCGTTCTCTTTCACTCTCTCTCTCTCACTCTCTCTCTCTCTCTCTCTCTCTCAGCTCGTTCTCTCTCACTCTCACTCTCTCTCTCAGCTCGTTTTCTCTCACTCTCTCTCTCTCTCTCTCTCAGCTCGTTCTCTCTCACTCTCACTCTCACTCTCTCTCTCAGCTCGTTCTCTCTCACTCTCTCTCTCTCACTCTCTCTCTCTCAGCTTGTTCTCTCTCTCTCTCTCAGCTTGTTCTCTCCCTCTCTCAGCTCGTTCTCTCTCTCTCCCTCTCACTCTCTCTCTCTCACTCTCTCTCTCACTCTCTCTCTCAGCTCGTTCTCTCTCACTCTCACTCTCTCTCTCTCTTTCTCTCTCTCTCTCTCTCAGCTCGTCCTCTCTCTCTCAGCTCGTTCTCTGGCTCTCTCAGAAGAAGTAAAGAGGAACAGAAGGAGGTATTGAGGTGATGCTGAGAGAGTCGGAGGGCGGGAGGTAGAGATACAGGGGGAGAGAGAATGTGTTGGAGTGGATAAAAAGAGAAAAGATGGAAAGACAGAGCAGTGACAACTACTGAACACACACAAAAAAACACACACACACAGACACACACACACACTGACCTTCAGAGCTGTTTGCCACGGAGCTGTGTCAGGATGTTATAATGTCACAACTTTCATAAAACCTAACCCCTTTCACAGTTCACGTGTGTGTGTGTGTGTGTGTGTGTGTGTGTGTGTGTGTGTGTGTGTGTGTGTGTGTGTGTGTGTGTGTGTGTGTGTGTGTGTGTGTGTGTGTGTGTGTGTGTGTGTGTGTGTGTGTGTGTGTGTGCCGGATTTTGTTATAGGCTACTGCCGCCATATAACACTTGAAGAGAGAGCCAAAACAAATGTTTGACAGTTATGTGTTCATGGGTGAGGCCATATCATTGATTTAAAGCTGACATACTCTGGCTGTGTCCAGCCTATCTACCTCCCACCTCCTACCAAATGTTGTGCGCATAAGTGTTGCTCTCCACTTACAGTGTTGACCCTTCTTTTTCAATACCTCTGCAATCCGCCCTGGCAGGCTGTCAATTAACTTCTGGGCCACATCCTGACTGATGGCAGCCCATTCTTGCATAATCAATGCTTGGAGTTTGTCAGAATTTGTGGGTTTTTGTTTTGGATTAAGGTCTGGGGCGTTTCCTGGCCATGGACCCAAAATCTCGATGTTTTATTCCCCGAGCCACTTAGTTATCACTTTTGCCTTATGGCAAGGTGCTCCATCATGCTGGAAAAGGCATTGTTCGTCACCAAACCTTTCCTGGATGGTTGGGAGAAGTTGCTCTCGGAGGATGTGTTTGTACCATTCTTTATTCATGGCTGTGTTCTTAGGCAAAATTGTGAGTGAGCCCACTCCCTTGGCTGAGAAGCAACCCCACACACGAATGGTCTCAGGATGCTTTACTGTTGGCATGACACAGGACTGATGGTAGCGCTCACCTTGTCTTCTCTGGACAAGCTTTTTTCCGGATGCCCCAAACAATCGGAAAGGGGATTCATCAGAGAAAAATACTTCACCCCAGTCCTCAGCAGTCCAATCCCTGTACCTTTTGCAGAATATCAGTCTGTCCCTGACGTTTTTCCTGGAGAGAAGTGGCTTATTTGCTTCCCTTCTAGACACCAGGCCATCCTCCAAAAGTCTTCGCCTCACTGTGCGTGCAAATGCACTCACACCTGCCTGCTGCCAGTCCTGAGCAAGCTCTGTACTGGTGGTGCCCCGAACCCGCAGCTGAATCAACTTTAGGAGACGGTCCTGGCGCTTGCTGGACTTTCTTGGGCGCCCTGAAGCCTTCTTCACAACAATTGAACCGCTCTCCTTGAAGTTCTTGATGATCGATAAATGGTTGATTTAGGTGCAATCTTACTCACAGCAATATCCTTGCCTGTGAAGCCCTTTTTGTGGAAAGCAATGATGATGGCACGTGTTTCCTTGCAGGTAACCATGATTAACAGAGGAAGAACAATGATTCCAAGCACCACTCTCCTTTTGAAGCTTCCAGTCTGTTATTCGAGCTCAATCAGCATGACAGAGTGATCTCCAGCCTTGTCCTCATCAACACTCACACTTGTGTTAACGAGAGAATCACTGACATGATGTCAGCTGGTCCTTTTGTGGCAGGGTTGATTTGCAGTGGATTTTTTGGGGGGGATTCAGTTCATTTGCATGGCAAATAGGGCCTTTGCAGTTAAATGCAATTCATCTGATCACTCTTCATAACATTCTGGAGTATATTTTTAAATTGCCATCATACAAACTGAGGCAGCAGACTTCGTGAAAATTAATATTTGTGTCATTCTCAAAACTTTTGGCCAAGAATGTACTGTTAGCTAGCTAGCTAATGTTAGTTGGCTGGGCTGCTAGCAAACGTTACGTGTATGATGTTATTATTTGTATCTCAGAGCCATTTGCTTTGCTATTTATAGCCTAATGTTAGCTAGCGAACATTGATCCTGTTTGATTATCTACCTGCAGATTCATGCAGGGTAGTAACTTCAGAAATTGGGATTATGGTTCATTGTTTACCTAGCTAGCAAGCTACATGTCTTAACAAAAGACTCCATCCACCAAGCAAGTAACCATTTCAATGGAATGTCACTGCAACAACTGTTGATAGACGTAGCTGGTAAATTTGCTCTGGCTATCTACTCTGATTTCAGAACACTGTCGTCTGAGTGTGCCAGAGCGCAGAATAACTGACGAATTTATGAACGCTCAACACCCGTTGAATATAGCTGGTGTCAGTAAACCTTGGCAAAAAACAATAATTGTTGCCAGCAGCACAGTTACAGTCACCAACACTCTGGATAATATAAAAACAGCCTAACCAACTCTGCTAGTGCAAGTAAAATGGTAGGTGAACGGTTCTCTCATGTTAGCCAGTCACTAGTCACTTTAAATAATGCCACTTCATATAATGTTTACATACCCTACATTACTCACCTCATATATATTTATTGTACTCTATACCATCTAATGCATCTTGCCTATGCCGCATGGCCATCGCTCATCCATATATATATATATATATATATATATATATATATATATATATATATATATATGGATATATATATATAGCACAAGCACTTCGCTACACTCACATTAACATCTGCTAACCATGTGTATGTGACAAATAACATTTGATTTGATTTGATTTGAAACATTCAAAGACCATTTTCTCAAAAGTGAATTTTCAAGTTAATCAACTTTCAAAGCAGAATTACTTTCCCTTTGTTGCTCAAATGCAGTGTATGATATACAATTGTGTCACTCTGTGTCTCTGCCTTTATCCAATGTAAAAATAGAAAATGTTGCTACATATGACTGAATCAAGGCAGTTGGTCACATATATCCACCTCCTACGAAACGTTGTGTGGAGGTTGGTCATTCAGCAGCAACTCACACTCAACACAACTGAACTGCTCCTACTGAGTCCAAATGGACAAGTGTGGTAGTGAAGCTGTTTGACGAATAACAGAAGTTAAGCAATCTGAATGACTAAAGACAAAACGGGAACCATGATCTACTGGCTACACCAATAGATCATTTACATTACATTTAAGTCATTTAGCAGACGCTCTTATCCAGAGCGACTTACAAATTGGAAAATTGATTTCCTGGCGAAACCCGGGATCGAACCAGGGACATTTAGATCTTCAGTCTAACGCTCTCCCAACTGAGCTATTTCGGCTGCGATGAACACTTTAGATGAACACTTACATTGAGTGTACAAAATATTAAAAACAACTTATTGATGTCACTTGTTAAATCCATTTCAATCAGTGTAGATGAAGGGGAGGAGGCAGGTTAAAGAAGGAATTTTAAGCCTTGAGACAATTGAGACATGGATTGTGTGTGTGTGCCATTCAGAGGGTGAGTGGGCAGTTCCTCAGTGATGCTGGCCCATGTTGACTCCAATGCTTCCCACAGTTGTGTCATGTTGGCTGGATGTCCTTTTCGTCGTGGACCATTCTTGATACACACAGGAAACTGTTCAAGCCCAGCAGCGTTGCAGTTCTTGACACAAACCGGTGTGCCTGGCACCTACTACCATACCCCGTTCAAAGGCACTTAAATAATTGTTCTTGCCCACTCACCCTCTGAATGGCACACATACAAAATGTCTCAATTGTCTCAAGGCTTAAAATTCCTTCTTTAACATGTCTCCTCCCCTTCATCTACACTGATTGAAGTTGATTTAACAAGTGACATCAATAACGGATCATAGCTTTCACCTGGATTCACCTAGTCATGTCATGGACCGAGCAGTTGTTCCTAATGTTTTGTACACTCAGTGTATAAGACTGTCACCCGACATGACAAATCAACAAAGCCTTCAAATCCACTACTATGCCACAACTTAGCTTGGCACAAAGACACAACTACAGGCAGAGCTAACTTCCCTGGCATATGTTGAGTGTTCAAGAGCAGTCTTTGTAAAAAGCATTTAAAGATTTAAAGATGATGAAAGTGGTTGGTAACTGTAGCACTGGTTTCTATAGACACGGCAGCACCGTCTGGAAATGCACCACTGTGTCTGCTCCCAGGATGTCTCATCTGGCTGTGTGTGTGTCCGTATGTTTGTACTCCTTCCTGAGAGAGGCACAGTGAGTAAATGCATATAGGTAGTATGGTGAGCATTGGCGTACCACAGACCCATGCAGCCCCCGCAAGGCAGGGGGGGCCATGGTCTCTCAAAATGTATAAAAGTATATTTATATTCTAGGGAGGTTGGGCCCCCCCTGGGGGTTCACATTCCTGTCTTTGCCCTATGGCAATATGTGTAGAATAGCAGGACATTAGCTTTAAACAATCAAAATGATCTCAGTTTCATTGCAAAATGTGTAGAATTGCATGAGATTAGCTATACAACTGCTCAGACCTTGCGATACGCAACTGATTATGAGAGCACTGTCTGCTCAAAACAGCTGTGGAACACCACCAGAGAGAAAGGGAGAGAGAGAGAGAGAGAGACAGAGGAGAGAGAGAGAGAGAGAGAGAGAGAGAGAGAGAGAGAGAGAGAGAGAGAGAGAGAGAGAGAGAGAGAGAGGACCTGATGAAGGACAGATGTAGAGCTGGACAGAGAAGGATTGAGGGTGGCATTGAGAGTTTAACACAAGAACCACCATAGGCCAATTACCACTGACAATTGATTTTGTAAATAAAATAAATATGCCCCCCAAAAAGCGATGTCCTGCTCCTTCTGACTTTTCCTAAGTGTTTGTATTTTACACTGCTCATTTGTCAGAATTTTGAAATCTAAAATAGAAAAGTAGTTAGAGCCTTTTTATCTGTTTTCTTCACACCTATTCCTAACTTAACCTGCCAAGACAATGTGCTGTAGGACATTGGTACCCAGCCAGGCGCTAATGGGTCTCTCTCTCCTCACTGAATGAATGAAAAATGGATGAATGGGCGATAAACGTGCACCTTAATTCACAATTGAATTTAAATTTGGCCTAACTGAATGGTGAGGAGGGTGAAGAGGTTGGTTTTAATTAAGAAAGACAATAGTGCAATGATACGTTTGTGTTATGCCTATTTATCAGCAGCACATCATTTGACCGCACACCTTGCTGTTGATATCATTCTCTTCTACGAGGCGCAGCTCTTTATCCAAATTTCAGTTTTTCCAAGAATATCCATGCTGTCCATGCATTCAGCACATGACTACTTGCACAGCAGCATTGCTCCGGCTACTATAATCAAAAACTAGTAACATAATACATGTAAAATGACTGCTAGAAACCAGACAGAAACTGATGTGACTTCAGTTAAGTTTTGGTTAGCCGCCGATGTCGAAACCAAGTTCTTGCTCAAGGGCTTTCCATATCAGGAGAAAGATGAAACCAGGCCAGTGGTTGAGCGACTGTATGAGACTGTGGTGACTTACATGGGCAAAGGCAGGAATGTGACCATAGACAACTTCTTCACATCAATTTCCCTGGTAGACAAGTTCATTGCAAAGAAGCCTAGCATAATCGGTACAAATCAAATCAAACTTTATTTTTCACATGCGCCAAATACAAGTGACTATGCATAGCTAATAAACAGTGAGTAGCAGCAGTCTTATGGCTTGGGGGTAGAAGCTGTTAAAGAGCCTTTAGGTCCTAGACTTGACGCTCCGGTACCACTTGACGTGCGGTAGCAGAGAAAACAGTCTATGACTTGGGTGGCTGGAGTCTTTGACAATTTTATGGGCGTTCCTCTGACAAGCTTATTATTTACAGTATGTCCCAGATGGCAGGAAGCTTGGCCCCAGTGATGCACTAGGCCGTAGGCAATACCCTCTGTAGTGCCTTACGGTCAGATGACGAGCAATTGACATACAAGGCGGTGATGCAACCGGTCAGAATGCTTTCAATGGTACAGCGGTAGAAATCTTTGAAGATCTGGGGACCCATGCCAAATCTTTTCAGTCTCCTGAGGGGGAAAAGGTTTTGTCGTGCCCTTTTCACGACTGTCTTGGTGTGTTTGGACCATGATAGTTTGTTGGTGATGTGGACACCAAGGAACTTGAAACTCTCGACTCGCCACAATTTGATGTTATTGGGGGCCTGTTCGGCCCGCCTTTTCCTGCAGTCCACGATCAGCTCCTTTGACTTGCTCACATAGAGGATGAGGTTCTTGTTCTGCCACCACACTGCCAGTTCTCTGACCTCCTCCCTATAGGCTGTCTCATCGTTGTCGGTGATCAGGCCTACCACTGCTGTGTCATCAGCAAACTTAATGATGGTGTTTGGGTCGTGTTTGGCCATGCAGTCGTGGGTGAACACGGAGTACAGGAGGGGACTAAGTACACACCCCTGTAGGGACCCAGTATTGAGGGTCAGCGTGGCAGATGTGTTGTTGCCTATCCTTTTGCCTGTTGCCTATTGCGTCATCTGCGGATCTGTTGGTGCGGTATGCGAATTGGAGTGGGTCTAGGTATCCAGGAGGATGTTGTTGATGTGAGCCATGACCAGCCTTTCAAAGCACTCCATGACTACTGACTCGAGTGCTATAGGGCGGTAATCATTTAGGCAGGTTACAGTCTGCTTGAAACATGTAGGAACAACAGACTCGGTCAAGGAGAGGTTGAAAATGTCAGTGAAGACACTTGCCACTTGGTCCGCGCATGCTTTGAGAACACGTCCTCATAATCCGTCTAGCCCTGCTACTTTGTGAATGTTGACCTGTTTCACTTCTTATGGATAGGGGGCAGCATTTTCACGTTTGGATGAAAAGCGTGCCCAGAGTAAACTGCCTCCTACTCAGTCCCAGATGCTAATATATGCATATTATTAGTAGTATTGGATAGAAACCACTCTGAAGATTCTAAAACTGTTTGAATGATGTCTGTGAGTATAACAGAACTCATATGGCAGGCAAAAACCTGAGAAAAAATCCAACCAGGAAGTGGGAAATCTGAGGTTTGTAGTTTTCAACTCAGCCCCTATTGAATATACAGTGGGATATGGGTCATCTTTTACTTCCTACGGCTTCCACTAGATGTCAACAGTCTTTAGAACCATGTCTGATGCTTCTACTGTGAAGTGGGGCCGAATGAGAGGGGAATGAGTCAGAGGTCTGCCAGCAGCCACGAGCTGACCATGGGCGTTCACATGAGAGGTAGCTCCTGTTCCATTTGCTTTTCTGAAGACAAATGAATTCTCCGGTTGGAACATTATTGAAGATTTATGATAAAAAGATCCTATAGTTTGATTCTATACATCGTTTGATTTGTTTCTACGACCAGTAATATAACTTTTTGGAATTTTCGTCCGACATTTCCGCTGGACTTGCCTCGTGAGTTTCGATTTGTTTACTAAACGCCATAACAAAAGGAGGAATTTGGACATAAATTATGGACTTTATGGAACAAATCATACATTTATTGTGGAACTGGGATTCCTGGGAGTGCATTCTGACAAAGGTAAGTGAATATTTATAATGCTATTTCTGACTTCTGTTGACTGCATAATATGGCCGCTATATTTGTGTCTTGATTGGGCTCTGAGCGCCGACTCAGATTATTGCATGGGTTGCTTTTTTTGTAAAGCTTCTTTGAAATCTGACACAGCGGTTGCATTAAGACATTTTAATAACTTCTTCGGGGTAGGGTGCAGTATTCGGATGTTTGGATGAATGAGGTTCCAAAAGTAAACTGCCTGTTACTCAGGCCCAGAAAGATATGCATGTAATTGGTAGTATTGGATATAAAACACTCTAAAGTTTCTAAAACTGTTAAAATAATGTCTATGAGTATAACAGAACTGATATTTTTGTTGTTGTGGAGCTCACCATTGATTATAATGGCTCTCTATGGGAATATAAAAGGAATACCTCCCAGATTGCAGTTCCTAGGGCTTCCACTAGATGTCAACAGTCTTTAGAAAGAGTTTCAGGCTTGTTTTTTGAAAAATGAGCTAGAATTTATAGTTTTTGTAAGTGGCTCCCATTTTGGCTATAGTGTTTTCACGTGCGCGGATGAGAGCACGCACTTCGTTATTTATCTCCGGTAATGAACATGCTATTCTCCGTCTTACATTTTATCGTTTATTTACATATTAAAGGTCTTGCTCACATCGGCTACCGAGATCGTTATCACACAGTCATCCAGAACAGCTGGTGCTCTCGTGCATGGCTCAGTGTTGCTTGCCTCGAAGCGAGCATAAAAGGCATTTATTTTGTCTGGTAGGCTCACGTCACTGAGAAGCTCGCATCTGGGTTTCCCTTTGTAGTCCGTAATAATTTTCAAGCCCTGCCATATCCGACGAGCGTCAGAGTTGGTGTAGTAAAAATTCAATCTTAATCCGGTATTGACGCGTTGCAGTGAACATACAAAGGCAGGAGCTGCCCCCCTTTGCACAAAACAATGTACCATTGGAGCTGTACTCCACATCAGTGATGGAGAGTTGTAAATCAACACTCACGGTGTACAGGTGCAAAAGAAATAAGAGTGTTTGCATCCTCAGCACCATGCATCCCACTGAATCTGGCAGGTCAGAACCACGTGAATGCCAAGAAAGAAGCTACAGCCGCCAAGCTGGCCGCCAAGGCAGCAGGTCCTGATCTCCCTCTTCCCCAACCACCACAGATCGCACTCAGGAAAAATAAGACACAACGTCAAGTCGGCAGAGTGTGCAGTGCAAGCGATTTGTTTCCGGTGCTTGCTCACCCAAATCCCTGAAGCTTTGTGCTGACTGTGGACCCGAAGCATAAAGAGAAGACGACATTGATTCATATGTAAGGGCACAATACAGTGTCTGATACAATCAACAAATGACTGTTTTTATATATTGTTATGAATATATTCCCATGAATATGTATTTTTACAATTAATCATTCGCAATTGTTCATGTACTGGTGCTTTTGTTTAGGAATACAGCAAATCATTTCACCTGTTCACCTGGTTGGTTATATTTTTATTATCATCTTTTTTTATCTACTTTGTCAAAAGAAGCTGGAACTGAGCTTTATTAATTACTATAATGCTATTACTAATCAAATCTACAAATAAAAGTTGATCAAATGGATTACACTGTAATGTTTTTATTGGAAGGGAAATTAAACTAGGCTATAGGCCTATATTGTTTATTGGACTTTGTAGAATTATACACAACATATCCTTGAAAAATGGTATAGAATCAGCTTGTATAGAATCTGTCGAAGACGCTTGGACCTTCTTTTTTTAGATTTTCAGTGGTATTGTTAACAAACACACACCAATAAAGAAAAGGGAAATTAAAAACAGGTTCAGCCCCTGGTTCGACCGTGATCTTGCAGATTTACTCCACCTTAAGAATTGCATTTTGCGAAAGGCTCGGCACACGCATACTCTGACTGACTCTCGTTCAGGCAAATGAGAAATAAGTGCACTCAGGCCATGACAGCGCAATACACAAGGGGTGGAACAGTGGCAAAGGTACCCACAGGACAAACATAATAATATTAGTCTGAGGAGAGATGAAATAGCATTAATACAACAAAAATAATTCTAAACACACCACACCTGGAAGGCCAATGTTAGTTACTTTAAGGAGCAGTTTTCTCTATGTGGATCAAACCACAAAAAGTTCTGGAAAACGGTTAACCTGTCTGGCACCGGGGTTCCGCTAGCGGAACTCCTCCCACATTCCACTGAAAAGGCAGAGCGCGAAATTCAAAAAATATTTTTGAGAAATATTTAACTTTCACACATTAACCAACCAAGTCCAATACAGCAAAGGAAAGATACACATCTTGTGAATCCAGTCAACATGTCCGATTTTTTAAATGTTTTACAGCGAAAACACCACATATATTTATGTTAGCTCACCTCCAAATACAAAAAAGGACAGACATTTTTCACAGCACAGGTAGCATGCACAAAGCCAACCTAACTAACCAAGAACCAACCAAACTAACCAAGAAACAACTTCATCAGATGACAGTCTTATAACATGTTATACAATAAATCTATGTTTTGTTCGAAAAATGTGCATATTTGAGGTATAAATCAGTTTTACATTGCAGCTACCATCACAGCTACCGTCAGAAATAGCACCGAAGCAGCCAGAGTAATTACAGACACCAACGTCAAATACCTAAATACTCATCATAAAACATTTCTGAAAAATCGATGGTGTACAGCAAATTAAAGACAAACATCTTGTGAATCCAGCCAATATTTCCGATTTTTTAAGTGTTTTACAGCGAAAACACAATATAGCATTATATTAGCTTACTACAATAGCCTACCACACTACCGCATTCATTCATCAAGGCACGTTAGCGATAGCAATAGGCACGTTAGCGATAGCGAATAAACCAGCAAAATATATTAATTTTCACTAACCTTCATAAACCTTCATCAGATGACAGTCCTATAACATCAGGTTATACATACACTTATGTTTTGTTCGAAAATGTGCATATTTAGAGCTGAAATCAGTGGTTATACATTGTGCTAACGTAGCATCTTTTTCCCAGAATGTGCAGATATTTTTATGACACTCAACTATTCTGACCAAATAACTATTCATAAACGTTACTAGAAAATACATGTTGTATAGGAAATGATAGATACACTAGTTCTTAATGCAATCGCCGTGTTAGAATTCTAAAAATAACTTCATTACGACATCCAGCTTAGTTATAGCGAGAGAGTGCACAAAATCTGGGCGCAAACTACTATTTCACATGTTCGACAGATATATGAAATAGCATCATAAAATGCGTCCTACTTTTGATGATCTTCCATCAGAATGTTGTACAAGGGGTCCTTTGTCCAGAACAATCGTTGTTTGGTTTTAGAATGTCCTCTTCTCCAGTCAATTAGCACGGAAAGCTAGCAAAGTAGCGCGAAGCTCTCCTTCCTGAACAAAGGCACACAACGCAACACGCCTAACGTCCCGAATAAATTTCAATAATCAATATATTCAATATAAAACTATATTGAAAAAACATACTTTACGATGATATTGTCACATTTATCAAATAAAATCAAAGCCGGAGATATTAGTCGTCTATAACGACAGCCTTTCAGAAGGCAATACCAGGTCCCTTCACGCACGCTCCAGAAAACAGGAAACTGGTGACACGTCATACAAAGAGCTTTTATTCGACCCCAGATCAAGTTATACACTCCATTTCTTCTCTCACTGCCTGTCGACATCTAGTGGAAGACGTATGAAGTGCATGTATACTAATAAATATCAAGGACATTTATAGGCAGGCCCTAGAACAGAGCATCGATTTCAGATTTTCCACTTCCTGTCAGGAAGTTTGCTGCAAAATGAGTTCTGTTTTACTCACAGATATAATTCAAACGGTTTTAGAAACTAGAGAGTGTTTTCTATCCAATAGTAATAATAATATGCATATTGTACGAGCAAGAATTGAGTACGAGGCCGTTTAAATTGGGCACGATTTTCCCCCAAAGTGAAAAAAGCGCCCTCTGTCCTCAACAGGTTTAAAGACCTGGGGAATAAACCCTCCTTCTCACAGCTGCCCATGTCCCTTAAAGTTGATGATGTAGTTGTTACTGACAAGAAGCACATGGCTGAGCACTTTAATCACTACTTCATTAACACCTCTAGGGAAGGGGGCAGCATTCGGAATTTTGGATGAAATGCATGCCCAAATTAAACTGCCTGCTTCTCGGACCCAGAAGATATGATATGCATATAACTGGTAGATCTGGATAGAAAACACTCTAACGTTTCCAAAACTGTTACAATAGTGTCTGTGAGTATAACAGAACTGATTTGGCAGGCAAAAACCTGAGAAAATCCATTCAGGAATTCGTTTTTGTTTTGTTTTGTAGTTTTCTATTCAATGCCATTACAGTATCCATTGACGTAGGACTCAAATTGCAGTTCCCATGCCTTCCACTAGATGTCAACAGTCTTTATAAATTGTTTCAGGCTTGTATTCTGAAAAATGAGGAAGTAAGAGCAGTCTGAATGAGTGGACCCTAAAGTGTCACAGAGCTTTTCATGCGCGAGACCGAGAGAGTGCCTTTCTTATTTACCTTATGGCTGCAAGGGGCAGTATTGAGTAGCCAGTTAAATCGTGCCCATTTCAAACGGCCTCGTACTCAATTCTTGCTCGTACAATATGCATATTATTATTACTATTGGATAGAAAACACTCTCTAGTTTCTAAAACCGTTTGAATTATTTCTCTGAGTGAAACAGAAGTCATTCCGCAGCACACTTCCTGACCAGGAAGTGGAATGTCAGAAATCGATGCTCTGTTCAACTTCATGCCTATACATGGGCGTGATACGTAAGAGTCTACATACACTTCATACACCTTCCCCTGGTTGTCAAGAGGCGGTGAGAGAAAACATTTCGTGTTTATCTTGGTCTGAGGTGGAATTAAAGCTCTTTGTTTGACGTGACCGTCCACTTCCTGTTTCTGGAGCGCGCGAAAGAGGACATGGATTTGGCTTCTATTTTGCTCTCGTTATGGACGACTAACATCTCCGTCTTAGATTTTATTTGATACATGTGACCATATCATCGTAACGTATGTTTTTTCAATATAGTTTAATCAGATTATTGAAATTTTTTCGGGAGTTTTGCCGTGTTCCGTTCTCTGACTTTGTTGACGTTGGAGAGATCTGTAGCACTTGGCAAGTGCCCATGCTAAATGAAGAGGGAAATGTGCCGTTCCAGATCCAAACAACGACTGTTCTGGACAAAGGACACCTTGTCCAACATTCTGACAGAAGATCACCAAAAGTAAGAAACATTTTATGATGCTATTTCTAATATCTGTCGTGCATGTGAACTGGCCGTCGGCGCCCAAGTGTTTCTGGCTATTGTGGCTATGCTAATATAACGCTACATTTTGTTTTCGCTGTAAAACATTTAATAAATCGGAAATATTGTCTGGAATCACAAGATGTGTAACGGAATTCCTCCTCCTCTTCATACGAAGAGGAGGAGTAGTGATTCGACCAAAGTGCAGCGGGGTGTGAATTCATAATGATTTATTTAGACAAGACAACAAACGAACTAACTTGAATAACTAACAAAATAACAAAACGACGTAGACAGACCTGAACGAGAGAACTATACATAAAACATGAAGAACGCACGAACAGGAACAGACTACATATACTAACGACAACGAAACAGTCCCGTGTGGTGCGAACATACACTGACACGGAAGACAACCACCCACAAACAAACAGTGTGAAAACACCTACCTTAATATGACTCTCAATCAGAGGAAATGAAAACCACCTGCCTCTAATTGAGAGCCATATTAGGTCACCCTTTAAACCAACATAGAAACAGAAAACATAGACTGCCCACCCAAACTCACGTCCTGACCAACTAACACATACAAAACTAACAGAAAACAGGTCAGGAACGTGACATAACCCCCCCCTTAAGGTGCGAACTCCGGGCGCACCAGCACAAAGTCTAGGGGAGGGTCAGGGTGGGCATCTGACCACGGTGGTGGCTCAGGCTCTGGGCGAGGTCCCCACCCCACCATAGTCAATCCCAGCTTACGTCTCTCCCTCAGAATGACCACCCTCTTACTCCACCCACCTAATATACCGGGTAACATCAAAATAAGGGACAGCTCCGGGACAAGGTAGCTCAGGACAGATAGGTAGTTCAGGATAGAGAGGTAGCTCAGGATAGAGAGGTAGCTCAGGATAGAGAGGTAGCTCAGGATAGAGGGGCAACTCCGGACTGAAGGGCAGCTCCGGACAGAGAGACAGCTCTGGACTGAGGGGCAGTTCTGGATACATGGCAGCTCTGGACTGAGGGACAGCTCATGGTTGGCTGACGGCTCTGGACGCTCATGGCTAGCTGACGGCTCTGGACGCTCATGGCTAGCTGACGGCTCTGGACGCTCATGGCTGGCTGACGGCTCTGGACGCTCATGGCTGGCTGACGGCTCTGGACGCTCACGGCTCGCTGACGTCTCTGGACGCTCATGGCTAGCTGACGGCTCTGGCTGATCCGGTCTGGCGGAAGGCTTTGGCTGATCCGGTCTGGCGGAAGGCTCTGGCTGATCCGGTCTGGCGGAAGGCTCTGGCTGATCCGGTCTGGCGGAAGGCTCTGGCTGATCCGGTCTGGCGGAAGGCTCTGGCTGATCCGGTCTGGCGGAAGGCTCTAGCGGCTCCTGTCTGGCGGAAGGCTCTAGCGGCTCCTGTCTGGCAGACGGCTCTGTAGGCTCATGGCAGACGGGCGGCTTTGCAGGCTCATGGCAGACGGGCGGCTTTGAAGGCTCAATACAGACGGGCAGTTCAGGCGCCGCTTGACAGACGGGCAGTTCAGGCGCCGCTTGGCAGACGGGCAGTTCAGGCGCCGCTTGGCAGACGGGCAGTTCAGGCGCCGCTTGGCAGACGGGCAGTTCAGGCGCTGCTTGGCAGACGGGCAGTTCAGGCGCCGCTGGACAGACGGCAGACTCTGACCGGCTGAGACGCACTGTAGGCCTGGTGCGTGGTACCGGAACTGGTGGTACCGGACTGGAGACACGCACCTCAGAATGAGTGCGGGGAGAAGGAACAGTGCGTACAGGACTCTGGAGACGCACAGGTGGCTTATTGCGTGGTGCCGGAACTGGAGGCACTGGGCTGGGGCGGGGAGGTAGCGCCGGAAATACCGGACCGTGCAGGCGTACTGGCTCCCTTGAGCATTGAGCCTGCCCAACCTTACCTGGTTGAATGCTCCCCGTCGCCCGACCAGTGCGGGGAGGTGGAATAACCCGCACCGGGCTATGTAGGCGAACCGGGGACACCATGCGTAAGGCTGGTGCCATGTAAGCCGGCCCAAGGAGACGTACTGGTGGCCAGATATGTAGGGCCGGCTTCATGACATCCGGCTCAACGCTCAATCTAGCCCTACCAGTGCGGGGAGGTGGAATAACCCGCACCGGGCTATGCACACATACAGGAGACACCGTGCGCTCTACTGCGTAACACGGTGTCTGCCCGTACTCCCGCTCTCCACGGTTAGCCTGGGAAGTGGGCGCAGGTCTCCTACCTGCCCTTGGCCCACTACCTCTTAGCCCCCCCCCAAGAAATTTTTGGGGTTTCTTCACGTGCTTCCGTGCTAGCTGCGTACCTTCATAAATCCGGTCTCGAGCTTGATTCTCCGGCTTCCATCCACGTCTCCTTGCTGCCTCCTCATACCACCGCTGTTGGGCTCTCGCTGCCTCCATCTCCTCACGAGCGCGGCGATATTCCCCAATGTGCGCCCAGTGTCCTTTTCCCTCTAATACTTCCTCCCAAGTCCATGAGTCCTGATTTCTTGGCCGCTGCTCGAACTCACGCTGCTTGGTTCTGGATCGGTGGGTGGTTCTGTAACGGTTCTCCTCCTCCTCTTCATCCGAAGAGGAGGAGCATGGATTGAACCAAGACGCAGCGTGATATTTCGACATGATATTTATTAGACACGACAAAACAACGAAGACAAAAAACGAACTATACTTGAATTAACTAACAAAATAACAAAACGCATGTAGACAAAACCTGGACGTAAGAACTTACATGTAACACGAAGAACGCACGAACAGGAACAGACTACATATACTAACGACAACGAAACAGTCCCGTGTGGTGCGAACATACACTGACACGGAAGACAACCACCCACAAACAAACAGTGTGAAAACACCTACCTTAATATGACTCTCAATCAGAGGAAATGAAAACCACCTGCCTCTAATTGAGAGCCATATTAGGTCACCCTTTAAACCAACATAGAAACAGAAAACATAGACTGCCCACCCAAACTCACGTCCTGACCAACTAACACATACAAAACTAACAGAAAACAGGTCAGGAACGTGACAAGATGCCTGTCTTTCAATTGCTGTACACTATGTATTTTTCAGAAATGTTTTATGATGAGTAATTAGGTATTTGACGTTGGTGTCTGTAAATATTATGGCTGCTTTCGGTGCAATTTCTGATTGTAGCTGAAATGTAAACTATGATTTATACCTGAAATATGCACATTTTTCGAACAAAACATATGCTATACAATAAATATGTTATCAGACTGTCATCTGATGAAGTTGTTTCTTGGTTAGTGGCTATTTATATCTTTATTTGGTCGAATTTGTGATAGCTACTGATGGAGTAAAAAACTGATGGAGTAAGAATAGTGGTGTCTTTTGCTAACGTGGTTAGCTAATAGATTTACATATTGTGTCTTCCCTGTAAAACATTTTAAAAATCGGACATGTTGGCTTGATTCACAAGATGTGTACCTTTCATCTGGTGTCTTGGACTTGTTAATGTGTGAAAGTTAAATATTTAAAAAAAATATATTTTGAATTTCGCGCCCTGCACTTGAGCTGGATGTTGTCATAAGTGTACCGGTGTCGGGCTGCACCCCAAACAGGTTAAAATTGACGACGTTATTGTCCAGTTGAAATATTATCGATTATTTAGGCTAAACACAACCTGAGGATTGAATATAAACATCGTTTGACATGTTTCTATGAACTTTACGGATACAATTTGGATTTTTTTGTCTGCCTGTTTTGACTGCGTTTGAGCCTGTGGATTACTGAAGAAAACGAGCGAACAAAACGGACGTTTTTGGATATAAAGAGACTTTATCGAACAAAAGGAACATTTATTGAGTAAATGAATGTCTGCTGAGTGCAACCATATGAAGATCATCAAAGGTAAGGGATTAATTTTATCTCTATTTCTGACTTGTGTAACTCTTCTACTTGGCTGGTTACTGCAATGATTTGTCTGCTGGGCTATGTTCTCAAATAATCGTAAGGTATGCTTTCGCCGTAAAGCATTTTAAAATCTGACACCTTGGTTGGATTCACAAGAAGTTCATCTTTAAAACTATGTAAAATATGTTTTGTTTTCTGAATTTTTATAATGAGTATTTCTGTATTTGAATTTGGCGCCCAGCAGTTTCACTGGCTGTTGAAGAGGTGGGACGCTAACGTCTCACGTACCCAAGAGAGGTTATTAAGTCAGGATTCCTATTTGACTCAGCCATGCCTCCTTTCCCGCCCAACATTTCCTCATCTCCCACCCCTTCTAATGCGACTATCCCTGATGCTTCTCCCTCTTTTTCCCCTGCCCTGCTAATGGAGCTCCTGAAACTTGACCCCAAAAAACCGTCTGGGTCAGATGTGCTGCTATTTTTATTGACTTGGCCAAGCTTTCGATACGGTAGAACATTCCATTCTTGTGGGCCGGCTAAGGAGTATTGGTGTCTCTGAGATTTTTTGGGGCCTGGTTTGCTAACTACATCTCTCAAAGAGTGCAGTGAATAAAGTCAGAAAATCTGCCGTCTCAGCCACTGCCTGTCACCACGGGAGTACACCAAGGCTCAATCCTAGGCCCCAAGCTCTTCTCAATTTACTTCAACAACATAGCTCAGGCTGTAGGAAGCTCTCTCATCCATGTATATGCAGATGATACAGTCTTATACTCAGCTGGCCCCTCCCAGATTTTGTGTTAAATGCTCAACAACAAAGCTTTCTTAGTGTCAAACAAGCTTTCTTTACCCTAAACCTTATTCTGAACACTCCCAAATCAAAGATAATGTGGTTTGGTAAGAAGAATGCCCCTCTCCCCATAGGTGTGATTACTACCTCGGTAGACTGTCCCTCTCTCAGCACATATCAAAGCTGCAGGCTAAAGTTAAATCTAGACTTGGTCTCCTCTATTGTAATCACTCCTCTTTCACACCAGCTGCCAAACTAACCCTGATTCAGATGACCATCCTACCCATGCTAGATTACGGATACAAAATTTATAAATTTGCAGGTAAGGGTGCTCTCGAGATGCTAGATGTTCTTTACCATTTGGCCATCAGATTTTCCACCAATGCTCCTTATGGGACACATCACTGCACTCTACACTCCTCTGTAAACTGGTCATCTCTGTATATCCGTCGCAAGACCCACTGGTTGATGTTTATTTATAAAACCCTCTTAGGCCTCACTCCCCCCTATCTGAGATATCTACTGCAGCCCTCATTCTCCACATACAACAGCCATTCTGCCAGTAACATTCTGTTAAAGGTCCCCAAAGCACACATATCCCTGGGTCGCTTGTCTTTTCAGTTCACTGCAGCCAGTGACTGGAACGAGCTGCAACAAACACTCAAACTGGACAGTTTTATCTCAATCTCTTTATTCAAAGACTCAATCATGGACACTCTTACTGACAGTTGTGGCTGCTTGCGTGATATATCTCTACCTTCTTGCCCTTTGTGCTGTTGTCTGTGCCCAATAATGTTTGTACCATGTGTTGTGCTGCTACCATGTTGTGTTGCTACCATGTTGTTGTCCTGTTGTGTTGCCACCATGAAGCAGATAGCTCTGTTTGGTACCGCAGAGAGAAGGAAAAGCAGCCAACAAGTGTTCAACATATGTGGGAACTCCTTCAAGAATAGCATTCCTCATTAAGCTTGTTGAGATAATGCCAAGAGTGTGCAAAGCTGTTATCAAGGCAAAGGGTAGCTACTTTGAAGAATCTCAAATATAAAATATATTTTGAAATTATTTGTTTGTTTCTATTTGTTTAGCACTTTTTTGGTTACTACATGATTCCATATGTGTTATTTCATAGTTTTAATGTCTTCACTATTCTTCTACAATGTAGAAAATAGTACAAATAAAGAAAACCCCTTGAATGAGTAGGTGTGTCCAAACCTTTGACTGGTACTGTATATATATATATATATTGTATATACATACTGTATATATACTGTATATATACTGTATATATATTTAGAAAATATATTTTCCTTTATCATGTTCCGCTAACACTACCACCACTCCCCTAATTGGAGTAAACTAACGGACAACACGTAGGCTTCTACTTCCAGCTTATACATACTATATATATTTTATGGACGCAACATATTTTTTGATAGTTTTCTTTTTTTGGTTTTTAAATCTCATCCTTCCACTTCCCTCAACCCCTCCCATCTATATCTGAAGACCATCCAGTTTCTATTTCCCATATATTTTTAACTGTGCTGTTTCACAAAAGTTCTGAACCTATATACATTTTACGAATAAGGTATATTTTACATTAGTTATCTTGTTGTTGTTTTCTTTTTTCTTTTAATTTACAAGGGAAGTCAGTTAAGAAAAAATCTTATTTACAATGATGGCCTAGGAACAGTGGGTTAACTGCCTGTTCAGGGGCAGAACGACAGATTTGTACCTTGTCAGCTCGGGGATTTGAACTTGCAACCTTTCGGTTACTAGTCCAACGCTCTAACCACTAGGCTACCCTGCCGCCATTTGTGCTTGCATGTGTTAAATGAAGAGTGTACTTTGACATTTAAGGTCACCCCCCTGAGGAGCCTGCCATGTTTGTATGTGGTGGGTTAAGTGATGAGTTACAGTAGGGCTGTAGTTGTGTGTGTGTGTGTGTGTGTGTGTGTGTGTGTGTGTGTGTGTGTGTGTGTGTGTGTGTGTGTGTGTGTGTGTGTGTGTGTGTGTGTGTGTGTGTCTGTGTGTGTGTGTGTGTGTGTGTGTGTGTGTGTGTGTGTGTGTGTGTGTGTGTGAGTGAGTGTGTGGGGGGGTTAACAATTAGCTCTCACAGTCTCAAGACTTTGAGAGCCAGGTTTCTCAAATGTCAAGTTGTGTTGCAAAGGTCAACTTTTAAATGTTTAAGGTTAACTTTAGGCATTAACTCTGAATTTAAGGTTAGGGTTAAGTTTAGGCAATAACTCCGAAGTCTTATGGTTAGGCAATAACTGCCAATTGGTTAAGGTAAAGGTAAAAGTTTAGGATAGCCTTAAAACATCAATCTCAAAAACAGCTTTCTATCTCTGGATTCAAACTTGCAACTTTTGGAATCAGAACAGATGCTTATGCCTATCCGCCATCCCTGTTCAAAACGCCCTAGCACAACAGAAACCTACCTGAAGTTAACAGTGCTCACTGTTGCCTCTAGTGGCTGATTTCCACGTCATCTCCCGACGTCCTCGCAGGTGACATGGCTGGGGGTTAAATTGTGAGTTAGGGCTCTAGTTGTGTGTTATGAAGGTGTTATGCCTTCATATAAGGTAGGGATCATCAACTAGATTCCGCCGCGGGACGATTATTTCTTGAGCGGATTACAAATAATTTGTAGACTGCAAATTGACCACAAGAACCCCAAACAGATATAATATTTGACTAAAACATCATAATTTCATAATCGTGTTAGTGTTAGTGTGTGTGTGTGTGTGTGTGTGTGTGTGTGTGTGTGTGTGTGTGTGTGTGTGTGTGTGTGTGTGTGTGTGTGTGTGTGTGTGTGTGTGTGTGTGTGTGTGTGTGTGTGTGTGTGTGTGACCCCACTGATTTTCACTATACTCTGTTCTGTTGGCCTTGTACCGCCCTCATTGATCGAGAAAAAAATTCCATTCAAAAGTCTCTAGAATCTCCCCACAGCACTCAATACATGACCTCAATGACAACCAGCCCTGATTGGCTCTTGTGATCAAAAGCTAGTAATTGGCCTGGTTCAGATCAGACACCAGGGGAAGGAGAGGGAAGGAGGGTGCTAGGTCAGGTCTTGGAGGGCACAAATTACAATCTGTTCCCATCTTATTCTGTTAGGTCGTGAACTTCTGAACTTTTGCCAGCTAGGTCTAGAGATGGAGATATTTTTGTCATGTTCACCTCTGTGTTTTTGGCGGTCTGGACATGTGAGGTGTAAAGTTAGCGCATCCTTCCATCGCCTTGTTCTGTCGTTAACACACTCCTTCCAGCTGCTCTGAAGCCTTGGTCAGGGAGAGCTGTCAGAGCCTGCGTCTCAACCCAACGCGCTGCATGTTCAATGCATACAAGGCCACACACTCACTCAGTAGAGTCACACAGGCTGACTTCACTCAGTAACTCTCTCTCACTCAAATTCAAAGGGCTTTGTTGGCATGGGAAACATGTTTAAAGCACTTGCCAAAGCAAGTGGAATAGATAGAACAGTCTCTCTCTCTCTCTCTCTCTCTCTCTCTCTCTCTCTCTCTCTCTCTCTCCCTCTCTCTCTCTCTCTCTCCCTCTCCCTCTCTCCCTCAGATGTCAGTGTGTGTCAGGCCAGTATGTTGAAAGTCTAACTGGTGTGTTATTGATGCCCCCATTAGAACACAGCCGAGGCCCCTTGTGTGTGTGAGTCTGTGTGAACACGAGTGTTTGTGTGAAGTTGAGGCACATCTACTCAACAGTGTGCTGAGTTACAAGAGCTGGGTCTGCATCCACAGGGGCTACAGGTCAACCCTGAGACAAATCACCTTGATGCATATCCAAAACTCCTTTTGGTTGGTGTGTGTGTGTGTGTGCGTCAGGTCCAAATGGCTGCTTGTTTTACAGAATTAAAGACAGAAAGATGTGAGCGGTAAAAGCCACATGGACATTCTTCATAACCTCCCTCAGAGAGTCAGTGGAGGAGAACAAGAGACAGGCAGACTGAGGAATATACCCAGTGGAGGAGAACAAGAGACAGGCAGACTGAGGAATATACCCCGTGGAGGAGAACAAGAGACAGGCAGACTGAGGAATATACCCCGTGGAGGAGAACAAGAGACAGGCAGACTGAGGAATATACCCAGTGGAGGAGAACAAGAGACAGGCAGACTGAGGAATATACCCAGTGGAGGAGAACAAGAGACAGGCAGACTGAGGAATATACCCCGTGGAGGAGAACAAGAGACAGGCAGACTGAGGAATATACCCAGTGGAGGAGAACAAGAGACAGGCAGACTGAGGAATATACCCCGTGGAGGAGAACAAGAGACAGGCAGACTGAGGAATATAACCCGTGGAGGAGAACAAGAGACAGGCAGACTGAGGAATATACCCAGTGGAGGAGAACAAGAGACAGGCAGACTGAGGAATATACCCAGTGGAGGAGAACAAGAGACAGGCAGACTGAGGAATATACCCCGTGGAGGAGAACAAGAGACAGGCAGACTGAGGAATATACCCAGTGGAGGAGAACAAGAGACAGGCAGACTGAGGAATATACCCCGTGGAGGAGAACAAGAGACAGGCAGACTGAGGAATATACCCAGTGGAGGAGAACAAGAGACAGGCAGACTGAGGAATATACCCAGTGGAGGAGAACAAGAGACAGGCAGACTGAGGAATATACCCAGTGGAGGAGAACAAGAGACAGGCAGACTGAGGAATATACCCCGTGGAGGAGAACAAGAGACAGGCAGACTGAGGAATATACCCCGTGGAGGAGAACAAGAGACAGGCAGACTGAGGAATATACCCCGTGGAGGAGAACAAGAGACAGGCAGACTGAGGAATATACCCAGTGGAGGAGAAAATGAGGCAGATGGATGTATCTAATTGACCATCTACTGTATGCACCTCACTGCATCAGCCCACAGAATCAGTCATAACCAAGGAACGCTTAATTACAACACAAGTTATTTCATTGCTTCATGAGAAAATAGGCTTTCATAACACACAGCACATTCCCAGCTAATACCAACAGTCTAATCATTAGAAATAGACTTTGATTTTGGACGTTTGAAAAGATCCTGAGAACGTTGATATATGCCTTTCTCGGCGATCAACAAAAAAATGTAATACTATCGTCCGGTACTGGCACGACCTCAAGATGCTAGGAGCCGAAGAGTGCTGCTCAGACTGAAGCGTGCTGCTCTGACCACTGCACCAAGGCAGTTAATGCTGTATCAAGCCATGAGACTTTACGATACTTGATGGAAACAGTGCATTGTTTAAAAAAAATCATTTTAAGCCTTCCCCAAACCATTGCCCTAACTTTAACCACTTGGAATTAATAGCTAAATGTAACCCTTTGAATGAAACATGTACCGACACAGAATTAATGCATAGAAAATAGACGTTTAACCATAATACGTTGAAGTTCTAAATGAAACTATAAGATCTTGTTGAATACTAAAGGCTTCTGGAGGAATAAAGGATTTAGATTTATATAATTGCTGAGACAAATGACAAATGGCAACGATTACTAGAAACAATCTGTCAACAACATGCTACAAAACGGAAGGTGGGGGCATCATACAAAATATATTATATTCAATAGGAACAACATTTAAAACATCTCCATTCATGAAAAGGTTATCTATGTTCATATTATGTTATAAAAAGTAATATAAAATTACCTCATCAATTAAAAAGAGACATCAAATAACATACAGTAGACACTACCATACATGGTTTACATGCTCATAGACTATAACATTCCTATAAGGAGCAGATTCGGAATCAAAAGCTAGGTGGGAATTCTGGGATTTATGGGTCGGAAGAAGTGATTTATCAGGAAGAGATGGGGGTTCTGGAATTTATGGGTCAGAAGAAGTGATTTATCAGGAAGAGATGGGAGTTCTGGAATTTATGGGTCAGAAGAAGTGATTTATCAGGAAGAGAGCAGGGTTCTGAGATGGTCGTTACTACCACAGCCTCAAAGTCGCTCGACCAATCAGATGAGGGAGAGTATGTCGACCGGCTTGCAGGGGCAAACAAGAGACATTTGATCTACTGATCCAACAAGGAAATGGTTATTTATTAGATATAGTAAAACCTAATCGTGCTAATCGGATGTCTTATTCAAACTCAGCTTGCAAGCTTATGATGATATTTGCACAAACTCAGAGTTACTTGTCTTAACCGAAAATAGGTTTACTCCAATATCTGCATTGTTTTCTAAATTGCATGTTGACAAATAAATTGACATATCTTGAGTTTAGATATTTATTTTCAAAATCCACAACTAATCCAAAAGCAAAATGTAAACAGTTTCACAGAAATGTTCACATGAATCCATATTTGAAATTGGCATATTTTGGGGCTGATTTAAGATGAAATCTTCAACCCTGTTACTTGATGTGGCATTTGTGTACTTAATATAGTTATTTATTTTCTTAACTTAACATAGCCTTCCCGTCCACCTTTTTGGTATTTTGTACTAGTTTCCATCTGTACAATGGCATGGTCTTCAAAGCATTTAATAATAATAATAATAATAATTGATTTACACTTTTCTAGACACCAAACACTCTTTACAGTGTAATGGAAAAATCACCATCCAATCCCAACCCTATACAGGGGAAACTCACCACCTAACCCCACTCTATACAGGGGAAACTCACCACCCTAACCCTACTCTATACAGGGGAAACTCACCACCTAACCCTACTCTATACAGGGGAAACTCACCACCCTAACCCTACTCTATACAGGGAAACTCACCACCCTAACCCCACTCTATACAGGGAAACTCACCACCCTCAACCCACTCTATACAGGGGAAACTCACCACCCTAACCCTACTCTATACAGGGAAACTCACCACCCTAACCCTACTCTATACAGGGAAACTCACCACCCTAACCCCACTCTATACAGGGGAAACTCACCACCCTAACCCTACTCTATACAGGGAAACTCACCACCCTAACCCTACTCTATACAGGGAAACTCACCACCCTAACCCCACTCTATACAGGGGAAACTCACCACCCTAACCCCACTCTATACAGGGAAACTCACCACCCTAACCCCACTCTATACAGGGGAACCTCACTACCCTAACCCCACTCTATACAGGGGAAACTCACCACCCTAACCCCATCCTATACAGGGGAAACTCACTACCCTAACCCCACTGTATACAGGGGAAATTCACCACCCTAACCCCACCCTATACAGGGGAAACTCACCACCCTAACCCCACTCTATACAGGGAAACTCACCACCCTAACCCCACCCTATACAGGGGAAACTCACCACCCTAACCCCACTCTATACAGGGAAACTCACCACCCTAACCCTACTCTATACAGGGGACAATCACCAGCCTAACCCCACTCTATACAGGGGAAACTCACCACCCTAACCCCACTCTATACAGGGAAACTCACCACCCTAACCCCACTCTATACAGGGGAAACTCACCACCCTAACCCTACTCTATACAGGGAAACTCACCACCCTAACCCTACTCTATACAGGGAAACTCACCACCCTAACCCCACTCTATACAGGGGAAACTCACCACCCTAACCCTACTCTATACAGGGGAAACTCACCACCCTAACCCCACTCTATACAGTGGACACTCACCACCCTACCCCCACCCTATACAGGGGAAACTCACCACCCTAACCCCATTCTATACAGTGGACACTCACCACCCTAACCCTACTCTATACAGGGAAACTCACCACCCTAACCCTACTCTATACAGGGAAACTCACCACCCTAACCCCACTCTATACAGGGAAACTCACCACCCTAATCCCACTCTATACAGGGGAAACTCACCACCCTAACCCTACTCTATACAGGGGAAACTCACCACCCTAACCCTACTCTATACAGGGAAACTCACCACCCTAACCCTACTCTATACAGGGAAACTCACCACCCTAACCCCACTCTATACAGGGAAACTCACCACCCTAACCCCACTCTATACAGGGAAACTCACCACCCTAACCCTACTCTATACAGGGGAAACTCACCACCCTAACCCTACTCTATACAGGGGAACACCCTCTCCACCCTAACCCTACTCTATACAGGGGAACACCCTCTCCACCCATCCCCCCATGAGCTCTTTAGTGATCACAGAGTTGGGACACCCGTTTCAAGTCCCATCTTCTTACATTTTATTGAGGAGCATTCCATTGTTAGTTAGTACTTTAACATTATCAAAATGAAATTAATGTTTTAAAAGTAAATGGTATAAATGACAGTGACCCGTCTTTGAACTTACTCTCTTCTTGTTCATTTCAGCAGCATATTTCTCTTTGGCTTTTGTTTGTCTGCTGGTGGCATTCAGACGTCTTTTTGCACACAACTTGAAAGGGAACACCATTTAATGGGAGACTTTTACTCTCCACACTGAGTTGTTTTCCTGCCAAAGGCAGTGCATCTGTTGCAGGTCAACAATATGATGTATTACTATTAGAAGGGCTTGTAGGGGAACTAAGAATGTTGCTCTATCAAATATTATAACTCCTCTTTGCTTGGAATGCCCAAAACGTTTGTCCTTTTTCAATGTTATGAATTTTAGTGATGTTGCAAATTCTTGCTCCTGAATGTGTTTAGTTATTTGGTCCTCAAACTTGGTCCTCACACTCCCTCATCTAATTGGTTTGGTAGACAGGCTTTTTGAGCTGGCATACGCATCATCACACTCCTTCATCTTACTGGTTGAGTAGGTGAGCCTTCTGACTTTGTCGCTGTGGTAACTAGTGACGACCTTCTGGGATTTAGTTACCGGGATTGTGGGTAATATCCCCACATCCTCCCCTGGTCAAGGTTGACTAGCCTTAAATTAAACCAGCATCACACACCAACACAACAAACACACACACACACACACACACACAACACACACACAACACACACACACACACACACACACACACACACACACACACACACACACACACACACACACACACACCTTGAAAGAAAAGCACTGTGTTGCATAAAACATCAGACAGTGAGATTGTAGGCCTAAGTGTTTTAAGTGCTCCTATTCTAATCTAGAGAGAGCAATAACACTTCCACTGCCTAGCCTCAGAGAGTGTCCATTTATCCGTCCAGCTGAAAGCACATCCACTGATCAATGGACTAGCTCGTTAATATGCTGTCTGACACATTATGACAAATGAGGGTGGGCTGTAAGAAGGTCAGGGTGGGCTGTAAGAGAGTAAGGATGAGCTGTAATAGGGTCAGGGTGGGCTGTCAGGGTGGGCTGTAAGAGGGTCAGTGTGGACTGCAAGAGGGTCAGCGTGGGCTGTAAGAGGGTCAGCGTGGACTGCAAGAGGGTCAGGGTGGGCTGCGAGAGGGTCAGCGTGGGCTGCAAGAGGGTCAGCTTGGACTGCAAGAGGGTCAGCGTGGGCTGCAAGAGGGTCAGCGTGGGCTGCAAGAGGGTCAGGGTGGGCTGTAAGAGGGTCAGTGTGGACTGCAAGAGGGTCAGTGTGGACTGCAAGAGGGTCAGCGTGGGCTGTAAGAGGGTCAGCGTGGGCTGCAAGAGGGTCAGCGTGGGCTGCAAGAGGGTCAGGTTCGGCTGTAAGAGGGTCAGGGTGGGCTGTCAGGGTGGGCTGTAAGAGGGTCAGGGTGGGCTGTCAGGGTGGGCTGTAAGAGGGTCAGGGTGGGCTGTAAGAGGGTCAGGGGGGGCTGTAATACGGTCAGGGTGGGCTGTAAGAGGGTCAGTGTGGACTGCAAGAGGGTCAGCGTGGGCTGCAAGAGGGTCAGCGTGGGCTGCAAGAGGGTCAGGGTGGGCTGTAATAGGGTCAGGGTGGGCTGCAAGAGGGTCAGGGTCAGCTGTAAAAGGGTCAGGGTGGGCTGTAAGAGCGTCAGGGTGGGCAGTAAGAGGGTCAGGGTGGGCTGTCAGGGTGGGCTGTAAGATAGTCAGTGTGGGCAGTAAGAGGGTCAGGGTGGGCAGTAAGAGGGTTTGGGTGGGCTGTCAGGGTAGGCTGTAAGAGGGTCAGGGTGGGCAGTAAGGGGGTCAGGGTGGGCGGTAAGAGGGTCAGTGTGGACTGCAAGAGGGTCAGGATCGGCTGTAAAAGGGTCAGGGTGGGCTGTAAGAGGGTCAGGGTGGGCTGTAAGAGCGTCAGGGTGGGCAGTAAGAGGTTCAGGGAGGGCAGTAAGAGGGTCAGGGTGGGCAGTAAGGGGGTCAGGGTGGGCTGTTAGGGTGGGCTGTAAGAGGATCAGGATGGGCTTTCAGGGTGGGGTGTAAGAGGATCAGGGTTGGCAGTAAGAGGGTCAGGGTGGGCTTTCAGGGTGGGCTGTAAGAGGGTCAAGGTTGGCAGTAAGAGGGTCAGGATGGGCTGTAAGAGGGTCAGGGTGGGCTGTCAGGGTGGGCTGTAAGAGAGTCAGGGTGGGCAGTAAGAGGGTTGGGGTGGGCTGTCAGGGTAGGCTGTAAGAGGGTCAGGGTGGGCAGTAAGGGGGTTGGGGTGGGCTGTCAGGGTGGTCTGTAAGAGGGTCAGGGTGGGCTGCAAGAGGGTCAGCGTGGGCTGCAAGAGGGTCAGGGTGGGCTGTAAGAGGGTCAGGGTCGGCTGTAATAGGGTCAGGTTGGGCTGTCAGAGGGTCAGGGTGGGCTGTAAGAGGGTCAGGGTGGGCTGTAAGAGGATCAGGGTGGGATTTCAGGGTGGGCTGTAAGAGGGTCAGGGTGGGCAGTAAGAGGGTTAGGGTGGGCAGTAAGAGGGTCAGGGTGGGCAGTAAGAGGGTCAGGGTGGGCAGTAAGAGGGTCAGGGTGGGCTGTCAGGGTGGGCTGTAAGAGGATCAGGGTGGGCTTTCAGGGTGGGCTGTAAGAGGATCAGGGTGGGCAGTAAGAGGGTCAGGGTGGGCTTTCAGGTAGGGCTGTAAGAGGGTCAAGGTTGGCAGTAAGAGGGTCAGGATGGGCTGTAAGAGGGTCAGGGTGGGCTGTCAGGGTGGGCTGTAAGAGAATCATGGTGGGAAGTAAGAGGGTCAGGGTGGGCAGTAAGAGGGTCAGGGTGGGCTTTTAGGGTGGGCTGGAAGAGGGTCAGGGTGGGCAGTAAGAGGGTCAGGGTGGGCTGTAAGATGGTCAGGGTGGGCTGTAAGATGGTCAGGATGGGCTGTAAGAGGGTCAGGGTGGGCTGTCAGGGTGGGCTGTAAGAGTGTCAGGGTGGGCAGTAAGGGGGTCAGGGTGGGCAGTAAGAGGGTTGGGGTGGGCTGTCAGGGTAGGCTGTAAGAGGGTCAGGGTGGGCAGTAAGGGGGTCAGGTTGGGCAGTAAGGGGGTCAGGGTGGGCAGTAAGAGGGTTGGGGTGGGCTGTCAGGGTAGGCTGTAAGAGGGTCAGGGTGTGATTTAAGAGTTTCAGGGTGGGCAGTAAGAGGGTTGGGGTGGGCTGTAAGAGGGTCAGGGTGGGCTGTAAGAGGGTCAGGGTGGGCTGTAAGAGGGTCAGAATGGGCAGTAAGAGGATCAGGGTGGGTTGTAAGAGGGTCAGGGTGGGCTGTAAGAGGGTCAGGGTGGGTTGTAAGAGGGTCAGAGTGGGCAGTAAGAGGGTCAAGGTGGGTTGTAAGAGGGTCAGGGTGGGCTGTAAGAGGGTCAGGGTGGGCAGTAAGAGGGTCAGGGTGGGTTGTAAGAGGGTCAGGGTGGGCTGTAAGAGGGTCAGGGTGGGCAGTAAGAGGGTCAGTGTGGGCAGTAAGAGGGTCAGGGTGGGCTGTCAGGGTGGGCTGTAAGAGGGTCAGGGTGGGCAGTAAGATGGTCAGGGTGGGTTGTAAGAGGGTCAGGGTGGGCTGTAAGAGGGTCAGAATGGGCAGTAAGAGGATCAGGGTGGGTTGTAAGAGGGTCAGGGTGGGCTGTAAGAGGGTCAGGGTGGGTTGTAAGAGGGTCAGAGTGGGCAGTAAGAGGGTCAAGGTGGGTTGTAAGAGGGTCAGGGTGGGCTGTAAGAGGGTCAGGGTGGGCAGTAAGAGGGTCAGGGTGGGTTGTAAGAGGGTCAGGGTGGGCTGTAAGAGGGTCAGGGTGGGCAGTAAGAGGGTCAGTGTGGGCAGTAAGAGGGTCAGGGTGGGCTGTTAGGGTGGGCTGTAAGAGGATCAGGATGGGCTTTCAGGGTGGGCTGTAAGAGGATCAGGGTTGGCAGTAAGAGGGTCAGGGTGGGCTTTCAGGGTGGGCTGTAAGAGGGTCAAGGTTGGCAGTAAGAGGGTCAGGATGGGCTGTAAGAGGGTCAGGGTGGGCTGTCAGGGTGGGCTGTAAGAGAGTCAGGGTGGGCAGTAAGAGGGTCAGGGTGGGCAGTAAGAGGTTTTGGGTGGGCTGTCAGGGTAGGCTGTAAGAGGGTCAGGTTGGGCAGTAAGGGGGTCAGGGTGGGCAGTAAGAGGGTTGGGGTGGGCTGTCAGGGTGGTCTGTAAGAGGGTCAGGGTGGGCTGTAAGAGGGTCAGGGTCGGCTGTAATAGGGTCAGGTTGGGCTGTCAGAGTGTTAAACGTGGGCTGTAAGAGGGTCAGTGTGGTCTGCAAGAGGTTCAGCGTGGGCTGCAAGAGGGTCAGGGTCGGCTGTAAAAGGGTCAGGGTGGGCAGTAAGAGGGTCAGGGTGGGCTGTAAGAGGGTCAGGGTGGGCTGTAAGAGGGTCAGGATGGGCTGTAAGAGGGTCAGGGTGGGCTGTCAGGGTGAGCTGTAAGAGAGTCAGGGTGGGCAGTAAGAGGGTCAGGGTGGGCAGTAAGAGGTTTTGGGTGGGCTGTCAGGGTAGGCTGTAAGAGGGTCAGGTTGGGCAGTAAGGGGGTCAGGGTGGGCAGTAAGAGGGTTGGGGTGGGCTGTCAGGGTGGTCTGTAAGAGGGTCAGGGTGGGCTGCAAGAGGGTCAGCGTGGGCTGCAAGAGGGTCAGGGTGGGCTGTAATAGGGTCAGGGTCGGCTGTAATAGGGTCAGGTTGGGCTGTCAGAGTGTTAAACGTGGGCTGTAAGAGGGTCAGTGTGGTCTGCAAGAGGTTCAGCGTGGGCTGCAAGAGGGTCAGGGTCGGCTGTAAAAGGGTCAGGGTGGGCAGTAAGAGGGTCAGGGTGGGCTGTAAGAGGGTCAGGGTGGGCTGTAAGAGGATCAGGGTGGGATTTCAGGGTGGGCTGTAAGAGGGTCAGGGTGGGCAGTAAGAGGGTTAGGGTGGGCAGTAAGAGGGTCAGGGTGGGCAGTAAGAGGGTCAGGGTGGGCTGTCAGGGTGGGCTGTAAGAGGATCAGGGTGGGCTTTCAGGGTGGGCTGTAAGAGGATCAGGTTGGGCAGTAAGAGGGTCAGGGTGGGCTTTCAGGGAGGGCTGTAAGAGGGTCAAGGTTGGCAGTAAGAGGGTCAGGATGGGCTGTAAGAGGGTCAGGGTGGGCTGTCAGGGTGGGCTGTAAGAGAGTCATGGTGGGAAGTAAGAGGGTCAGGGTGGGCAGTAAGAGGGTTGGGGTGGGCTGTCAGGGTAGGCTGTAAGAGGGTCAGAGTGGGCAGTAAGGGGGTCAGGGTGGGCAGTAAGAGGGTTGGGGTGGGCTGTAAGAGGGTCAGGATGGGCTGTAAGAGGGTCAGGGTGGGCTTTTAGGTCGGGCTGGAAGAGGGTCAGGTTGGGCAGTAAGAGGGTCAGGGTGGGCTGTCAGGGTGGGCTATAAGATGGTCAGGGTGGGCTGTAAGAGGGTCAGGATGGGCTGTAAGAGGGTCAGGGTGGGCTGTCAGGGTGGGCTGTAAGAGGGTCAGGGTGGGCAGTAAGGGGGTCAGGGTGGGCAGTAAGAGGGTTGGGGTGGGCTGTCAGGGTAGGCTGTAAGAGGGTCAGGGTGGGCAGTAAGGGGGTCAGGTTGGGCAGAAAGGGGGTCAGGGTGGGCAGTAAGAGGGTTGGGGTGGGCTGTCAGGGTAGGCTGTAAGAGGGTCAGGGTGGGATTTAGGAGAGTCAGGGTGGGCTGTCAGGGTGGGCAGTAAGAGGGTCAGGGTGGGCAGTAAGAGGGTCAGTGTGGGTTGTAAGAGGGTCAGGTTGGGCTGTAAGAGGGTCAGGGTGGGCAGTAAGAGGATCAGGGGGGGTTGTAAGAGGGTAAGGGTGGGCTGTAAGAGGGTCAGGGTGGGTTGTAAGAGGGTCAGGGTGGGCAGTAAGAGGGTCAGGGTGGGTTGTAAGAGGGTCAGGGTGGGCTGTAAGAGGGTCAGGGTGGGCAGTAAGAGGGTCAGGGTGGGTTGTAAGACGGTCAGGGTGGGCTGTAAGAGGGTCAGGGTGGGCAGTAAGAGGGTTGGGGTGGGCTGTCAGGGTAGGCTGTAAGAGGGTCAGGGTGTGATTTAAGAGTTTCAGGGTGGGCAGTAAGAGGGTTGGGGTGGGCTGTAAGAGGGTCAGGGTGGGCTGTAAGAGGGTCAGGGTGGGCTGTAAGAGGGTCAGAATGGGCAGTAAGAGGATCAGGGTGGGTTGTAAGAGGGTCAGGGTGGGCTGTAAGAGGGTCAGGGTGGGTTGTAAGAGGGTCAGAGTGGGCAGTAAGAGGGTCAAGGTGGGTTGTAAGAGGGTCAGGGTGGGCTGTAAGAGGGTCAGGGTGGGCAGTAAGAGGGTCAGGGTGGGTTGTAAGAGGGTCAGGGTGGGCTGTAAGAGGGTCAGGGTGGGCAGTAAGAGGGTCAGTGTGGGCAGTAAGAGGGTCAGGGTGGGCTGTCAGGGTGGGCTGTAAGAGGGTCAGGGTGGGCAGTAAGATGGTCAGGGTGGGTTGTAAGAGGGTCAGGGTGGGCTGTAAGAGGGTCAGAATGGGCAGTAAGAGGATCAGGGTGGGTTGTAAGAGGGTCAGGGTGGGCTGTAAGAGGGTCAGGGTGGGTTGTAAGAGGGTCAGAGTGGGCAGTAAGAGGGTCAAGGTGGGTTGTAAGAGGGTCAGGGTGGGCTGTAAGAGGGTCAGGGTGGGCAGTAAGAGGGTCAGGGTGGGTTGTAAGAGGGTCAGGGTGGGCTGTAAGAGGGTCAGGGTGGGCAGTAAGAGGGTCAGTGTGGGCAGTAAGAGGGTCAGGGTGGGCTGTTAGGGTGGGCTGTAAGAGGATCAGGATGGGCTTTCAGGGTGGGCTGTAAGAGGATCAGGGTTGGCAGTAAGAGGGTCAGGGTGGGCTTTCAGGGTGGGCTGTAAGAGGGTCAAGGTTGGCAGTAAGAGGGTCAGGATGGGCTGTAAGAGGGTCAGGGTGGGCTGTCAGGGTGGGCTGTAAGAGAGTCAGGGTGGGCAGTAAGAGGGTCAGGGTGGGCAGTAAGAGGTTTTGGGTGGGCTGTCAGGGTAGGCTGTAAGAGGGTCAGGTTGGGCAGTAAGGGGGTCAGGGTGGGCAGTAAGAGGGTTGGGGTGGGCTGTCAGGGTGGTCTGTAAGAGGGTCAGGGTGGGCTGTAAGAGGGTCAGGGTCGGCTGTAATAGGGTCAGGTTGGGCTGTCAGAGTGTTAAACGTGGGCTGTAAGAGGGTCAGTGTGGTCTGCAAGAGGTTCAGCGTGGGCTGCAAGAGGGTCAGGGTCGGCTGTAAAAGGGTCAGGGTGGGCAGTAAGAGGGTCAGGGTGGGCTGTAAGAGGGTCAGGGTGGGCTGTAAGAGGGTCAGGATGGGCTGTAAGAGGGTCAGGGTGGGCTGTCAGGGTGAGCTGTAAGAGAGTCAGGGTGGGCAGTAAGAGGGTCAGGGTGGGCAGTAAGAGGTTTTGGGTGGGCTGTCAGGGTAGGCTGTAAGAGGGTCAGGTTGGGCAGTAGGGGGGTCAGGGTGGGCAGTAAGAGGGTTGGGGTGGGCTGTCAGGGTGGTCTGTAAGAGGGTCAGGGTGGGCTGCAAGAGGGTCAGCGTGGGCTGCAAGAGGGTCAGGGTGGGCTGTAATAGGGTCAGGGTCGGCTGTAATAGGGTCAGGTTGGGCTGTCAGAGTGTTAAACGTGGGCTGTAAGAGGGTCAGTGTGGTCTGCAAGAGGTTCAGCGTGGGCTGCAAGAGGGTCAGGGTCGGCTGTAAAAGGGTCAGGGTGGGCAGTAAGAGGGTCAGGGTGGGCTGTAAGAGGGTCAGGGTGGGCTGTAAGAGGATCAGGGTGGGATTTCAGGGTGGGCTGTAAGAGGGTCAGGGTGGGCAGTAAGAGGGTTAGGGTGGGCAGTAAGAGGGTCAGGGTGGGCAGTAAGAGGGTCAGGGTGGGCTGTCAGGGTGGGCTGTAAGAGGATCAGGGTGGGCTTTCAGGGTGGGCTGTAAGAGGATCAGGTTGGGCAGTAAGAGGGTCAGGGTGGGCTTTCAGGGAGGGCTGTAAGAGGGTCAAGGTTGGCAGTAAGAGGGTCAGGATGGGCTGTAAGAGGGTCAGGGTGGGCTGTCAGGGTGGGCTGTAAGAGAGTCATGGTGGGAAGTAAGAGGGTCAGGGTGGGCAGTAAGAGGGTTGGGGTGGGCTGTCAGGGTAGGCTGTAAGAGGGTCAGAGTGGGCAGTAAGGGGGTCAGGGTGGGCAGTAAGAGGGTTGGGGTGGGCTGTAAGAGGGTCAGGATGGGCTGTAAGAGGGTCAGGGTGGGCTTTTAGGTCGGGCTGGAAGAGGGTCAGGTTGGGCAGTAAGAGGGTCAGGGTGGGCTGTCAGGGTGGGCTATAAGATGGTCAGGGTGGGCTGTAAGAGGGTCAGGATGGGCTGTAAGAGGGTCAGGGTGGGCTGTCAGGGTGGGCTGTAAGAGGGTCAGGGTGGGCAGTAAGGGGGTCAGGGTGGGCAGTAAGAGGGTTGGGGTGGGCTGTCAGGGTAGGCTGTAAGAGGGTCAGGGTGGGCAGTAAGGGGGTCAGGTTGGGCAGAAAGGGGGTCAGGGTGGGCAGTAAGAGGGTTGGGGTGGGCTGTCAGGGTAGGCTGTAAGAGGGTCAGGGTGGGATTTAGGAGAGTCAGGGTGGGCTGTCAGGGTGGGCAGTAAGAGGGTCAGGGTGGGCAGTAAGAGGGTCAGTGTGGGTTGTAAGAGGGTCAGGTTGGGCTGTAAGAGGGTCAGGGTGGGCAGTAAGAGGATCAGGGTGGGTTGTAAGAGGGTCAGGGTGGGCTGTAAGAGGGTCAGGGTGGGTTGTAAGAGGGTCAGGGTGGGCAGTAAGAGGGTCAGGGTGGGTTGTAAGAGGGTCAGGGTGGGCTGTAAGAGGGTCAGGGTGGGCAGTAAGAGGGTCAGGGTGGGTTGTAAGACGGTCAGGGTGGGCTGTAAGAGGGTCAGGGTGGGCAGTAAGAGGGTCAGTGTGGGCAGTAAGAGGGCCAGCGTGGGCTGTAAGAGAGTCAGTGTAGGCAGTACGAGGGTCAGGGTGGGCTGTAAGAGGGTCAGGGTGGGCTGTCAGGGTGGGCTGTAAGAGGGTCAGGGTGGGCAGTACGAGGGTCAGGGTGGGTTGTAAGAGGGTCAGGGTGGGCTGTAAGAGGGTCAGGGTGGGCAGTATGAGGATCAGGGTGGGTTGTAAGAGGGTCAGGGTGGGCTGTCAGGGTGGGCTGTAAGAGGGTCAGGGTGGGCAGTAAGAGGGTCAGGGTGGGTTGTAAAAGGGTCAGGGTGGGCTGTAAGAGGGTCAGCGTGGGCAGTAAGAGGATCAGGGTGGGCTGTACGAGGGTCAGGGTGGGTTGTAAGAGGGTCAGGGTGGGCTGTAAGAGGGTCAGCGTGGGCAGTAAGAGGGTCAGGGTGGGCTGTACGAGGGTCAGGGTGGGTTGTAAGAGGGTCAGGGTGGGCTGTAAGAGTTTCAGGGTGGGCAGTAAGAGGGTCAGGGTGGGCTGTAAGGGTGGGCTGTAAGAGGGTCAGGGTGGGCTGTAAGAGGGTCAGGGTGGGCTGTAAGAGGGTCAGGGTGGGCTGTAAGAGGTTCAGGGTGGGCTGTAAGAGGGTCAGGGTGGGCAGTAAGAGGGTCAGGGTGGGCAGTAAGAGGGTCAGGGTGGGCAGTAAGAGGGTTAGGGTGGGCAGTAAGAGGGTTAGGGTGGGTTGTCAGGGTGGGCTGTAAGAGTGTCAGGGTGGGCAGTAAGAGGGTTAGGGTGGGCAGTAAGAGGGTCAGTGTAGGTTTTGATGACCTTACACACACATATATTTTCAGGATCCAACAAAAGCCTCAATCTTTGATGGAATCTTAACATTGGTTGTGTGTGTGTGTGTGCGTGCGCGTGCATGTGTGTGTGTGTGGGTGGGTGGGTGCGACAAAGCCTGGTCCTCTCCTCACCTCAGAGGGTGGAAGAGATGGAGGGATTAAGAAAATGGAATGAGTGAGTGAGTCAGGGAGAGATTGGGGTAAAGAGATTGAAAGGGAAATTGAAAGTAGATGAAATTGCTGCTGAGTAAAAGAGACTCTCTAGTCTCCACCCCATGTTTCCTTTTATGAGCTGCAGAATATTGCAGGCAAAATAAAAAATATAGAAAGAAACAGAAATAGCGAGAGAGAGAGGGAGAGAGGGAGATAGAGAAAGAGAGGTAGAGAGAGAAACAGAGAGAAAGAGTGATACCAAGATAGATAGAGAGATAGTGTTTGTGAGTAATGAAGAGAAGAAGTGGTGAGGTCACATATGGAATCCCATTTGAGGTTACAGCAATGCAGTACAGGTGAGAAAAGTACAGGTGAGAAATGATTTCTTTGCCAGAGGCAAACCGTCAAAGCTCTTGCTCCACTCTCACCAGTATGTACACCTACACACAGCTCTGCCATTCACAACTCTTGGTGAAATTACATTCAGTATAGATCCTTCCCCCTTCTCTCCCTCCTTCTCCCTTCCTTCCCTCTTCCCCCCTTCATTCAATCTTCTCTCCTTCCCTCTCCTGTTCAGTGGACTGGCCCATCTTCCTCTACTCTCTTCCTCTCTCTCCAGCTTTCCACCCTTTCTGTGTCTTTCCATCTCCTGAATCTATATAATGTGTGCACACACACAAATTGCTAAATGAATGTGCTATCCTGCATGCGTGCATACAGAAGACATGAACACAGACAGACCATTAGAAAGTCAAAGAAAAGACAGTTGGGCTGTAACAGGATGAGGAGAACTGCTGAGAACCAGACACTTTGATAAACAGAGAGAGAGAGACAGACAGACAGACAGACAGACAGACAGACAGACAGACAGACAGACAGACAGACAGACAGACAGACAGACAGACAGACAGACAGACAGACAGACAGACAGACAGACAGACAGACAGACAGACAGACAGACAGACAGACAGACAGACAGAAGAGGAAGGCCAGGGACAACAAGGAGGAGAGATTGTGTGAGGAGAGTGGGAGGAAGAGGAGAAAGAGCAGAGCGTACTGTTACATATTAACTGAACATAAGTTTCAGCAGGAAAGGGTTTAATTGTTGACAGTAATAACAGTTTAGATCCCCGCCCTTATTAAAGAAAGACTATTTATCCACTCACAGATATAAGGGCAATCGCAGCAAAATGACAAACACACACACAAATGCATGCTCGCACACACACGCACATGCACATGCACACACACACACACGTGCTGGTGTTCCGCATGGGGATGTGTGAAACGTACTCCTCATCCTGAAGTGTCTCGTTTGCATCTCCTCATTTGCTAGCCTTTTGAGGTGACGCGATCGGCAAAGACGCTTGAAGGAGGACGGTTCCGTGTGTTTGTGAGGCAGTGGTCCCGAGTCCTGCCAGGTATGGGCCGAATTGGGAGGAAGTGGTACTCGCTAAGCAAGCAGCGTGACGTCCTTTACACTGACAGGGGAAGTGGCTTTAAGGCAATATTGCTCTAGAATATACATTTTCTGTTGAAGACCTTCTTTGGTTGGTGATAGAAGTACCAAGTCATCAGCATATAGCAGGTATTTCACCTCTGTGTCAAATAGTGTGAGTCCTGGGGCTGGAGAATGGTCCAACATGTCTGCTAATTCATTGATATAAATGTTGAAAAGATTTGAACTCAAACTGCAGCCTTGTCTCACACCTCGACATTGTGAAAAGAATTCTGTTCTTTGTTTTTTAATTTTTATTGCACACTTGTTTTCTGTGTACATGCATTTTATTAAGTCATACACCTTACCACCAAGCCCACTTTTGAGAATTTTGTAGAATAGCCCTTCGTGCCAAATAGAATCAAATGCTTTTTTAAAGTCAATAAAGCAAGCAAAGATTTTGCCCTCTTTTTTTGGTGGATGTGTTTATTAATTAGTGAGTGTAAGGTGTATATATGGTCAGTAGTGCGATGGTTCGGGAGAAAGCCAATTTGACATTTAGTTATTACATTTTTTTCTGGAAGAAAAGTTTGAATTCTTGAATTCAAAATGCTACAGAAAACCTTTCCCAAGTTACTGTTTACACAAATTCCCCTGTAATTATTGGGGTCTGATTTGTCTCCACTTTTGTGGATAGGGAAGATGAGCCCCTGGTTACAGACATCAGGGAAGCAGCCAGAAGTTAAAACCATGTTGAACAATTTAAGCACAGCATTTTGCAACTCAGGTGTGCTGTTTTTCAGCATTTCATTTCTGATGTTGTCTAGACCACAAGCCTTCTTTGATTTAATAGATTTGAGCTTTTCATTTAGTTCTTGTTGGGTTATTGGGTAATCTAATGGATTTTGGTTGTTTTTAATGGCTGATTCAAGGATGTTAAATTTTTATTTAATTTCTAATTGGTTCTGTTGTAAGTCTTTTTGTGGGATGTTTTTGTATAGATTATCAAAATAAGTTTTCCAAATTCCTACATCTTGTACGGCTAATTCTTGTGGCTTTGTTGTGCTTAAATTGTTCCACATGTCCCAGAACTGATTTTGGTCAATTGCGTTTTCAATTTCATCAAGTGTCTTGTTGGTATAATTCAATTTCTTGCGTTTCAGTGTATGTTTATACTGTTTCAGAGTTTCAAAGTATTCATATCGTAGCTCTGGGTTGTTTTGCTGCTTATGTTTTTTGTTTGACATTTGTCTTAGGTGTTTTCTAATTGTTTTACATTCATTATCAAACCATTTGTCAGAAACATTTTCTTTTTTGTTTCTGATGTTGCATTTCTTTGGTTTTCTCAAATTTGCTTTCGATGCTGCTTCTTGGAATATGCAGTTCATGTTTTGAGTAGCCGAATTGACACCATCTTTATTGTTTTGGTATTGTGAGTTATTGAAAAACTGTATAGAGTTCATCATTTCATTTGAGTTCAATGTTTCAATGAATCTCTCTGCACTGTTTTGACCCCATCTGTACGATTAGTTTATGTTGTAGAGTGTATTGGGCTGTTTTTTGGAATGAATACTGCCGGTTAATTTCTTCAGAAACACGTTGATCTCTCTCTCTCTCTCTCTCTCTCTCTCTCTCTCTCTCTCTCTCTCTCTGTCTGTGTGTGTGTATCTCTCTCTCTCTGTGTGTGTCTCTCTCTCTGTGTGTGTCTCTCTCTGTGTGTGTGTGTGTGTGTGTGTGTGTGTCCGTGTGTGTCTCTCTCCCTGTGTATGTGTGTGTGTGTGTGTGTGTGTGTCTCTCTCTCTGTGTGTCTCTCTCTGTGTGTGTGTATGTCCGTGTCTCTCTCTCTCTCTCTCTCTCTCTGTGTATGTATCTCTCTGTGTGTGTCTCTCTCTCTGTGTGTGTCTCTCTCTCTGTGTGTGTGTGTGTCTCTCTGTGTGTGTCCATGTGTGGCTCTGTGTGTGTGTGTGTGTGTGTGTGTGTGTGTGTGTGTTTCTCTGTGTGTGTGTCTCTCTCTCTGTGTGTGTATGTGTTTCTCTGTGTGTCTCTATCTCTGTGTGTGTGTCTCTCTCTGTGTGTGTGTCTCTCGCTCTGTGTGTGTGTCTCTCTCTGTGTATCTGTGTGTGTGTGTGTGTCTCTCTGTGTGTGTGTGTGTGTGTGTGTGTGTGTGTCTCTGTGTGTGTGTCTCTCTCTCTCTCTGTGTGTGTGTGTCTCTCTCTCTCTCTCTCTCTCTCTCTCTCTCTCTCTCTCACTGTGTGTGTGTGTCTGTGTGTGTGTGTGTTTGTGTGTGTCTCTCTCTCTGTGAGGAGATTAGAATGAGATGACCCAATAATGGCAGGACAATCACACTGTCTGTATAAACTGTTCTGTTTGAAGGACACACACACCTGTGTAATGACTGTGTCACCGTTCCCCAGTTATGAACTGAATCAGCATAATCCCTTCACACTCCGTTAATCACAAGCAAAGGCAGGCTATGACTGTGGAGACTGTGCGTGTGTGTGTGTGTGTCAGAGACAGAGAGCGAGAGAGAGAAACACACACACAGACTCACACACAGACACACACCGTGACAAATACTGTATACCTGTGTGGTCTGCTACTTTCTCTGACAGCAGTGAAATATTTTCTCAATGAGCTAGTTTACATCAGTTTACGTCAGTCTACTGAGCTCATTCAACCACAAGACAATTCACACAGACTCGACAGGTAGAGGACTGTTGTATATCTCTGCAGATCTCACACAACGGGAATGTCTGTGTTGTAAGATAACTCAAGCAGTTGTGCCACACGCAGGTAGAGATGTCGAACTAGTGAAGTCTCTGTCTGGAAACATCGGTTGATAAGTCTGCAGTCCGATACAGAATAATCTGGGGTCTTATCATCGGCCTAAAGATAAGCCACCACATAGAGACGCCAATCACTGAAAGGAAGGAAGACACACACTCAAAATAACACACAAATGAACACATTAACACACTGTTGCCTCATAGTCTTTAGTGTGGTGTGTGTGTTTGTCAGTAGCCACCAATAGCTCACACACTGTGGGCAGGAGAGCTGTGAGCAGGAGAGCTGTCAGCTCATGTATAGTGATTGATGTGTTAGTAAAACACTGATAAACACATGCATACCTTATCAACTCTCATATATAAATATTATCTTAGCTTAACACACGCGCACCCCCCCCCCCCCCCCCCCCCCCCCCACACACACACACGATTTCAGGTACAGCTCATCTCTAAGCCAGAGATTTCCTGCCCAAGCTGCTGAAGTTGCCAGACATGGAATATCTTACTCATGTAATTGACTGTGGGAGCATTCTAAAATAAATATATATATTTCTTTTTTCAAGCTTAATTACTGGAATAAAAGTGTATTTTCAAACAGTGACCAGATGTGTTGAGCTAATCTTCAGATCACCCAGAGAGAGAAAGTGCGAGAGAAGGAGAGAGACAACAACAGAGAGAGATTTGCTATCCTTTCATCTGCCGTGAAAAGATAAACACTGAGGAAGAATAAACGAAGCAGGCAGAAGAAGAAAAAGGGCACACAAACGAGTGAAGTCTCTCTCCCTCCTTACCTTTCCATCTGGACCTCCTCAGAAAGAAAGGAAGAGTTGTGCCAATAAAGGGAGGAGAGGAATGATGCGTCAAAACACAGCCAACCTAATGCTCCTCAGAGAGAGAACAATGCTTGAATGTAAGGCAGTGGGGAACCAATGACAGTACCTGATGCATTTCTTCCAGGCCTTTTCCCTCCCAGCTGGCACAGTGAGGTCATCCATGTTAGTGGTGAGCAGCAAGCCAACACACAAAGGACACTGCACACACGACACCGGTGAAAGTTGCTATTGAAAGGTCATCCATTCAAGTCCACACAAAGTATAGTGTACAAGACGTGTGTGTTGTGTATTGTTCTCAAAACACAACATGTCTGGCTCCCTCAGATGAACTGGCATGTGTTGTGTAAACAGTGTTGGGGATCCAGACAATATCAGGTATTCAGACGCTGTAGGGTGTAACCTTTTAACGTTGCAGAGCATCAGGAATTCTAGCTATTGTCATTGACACGTACTATAACAGACCATATGAAAGAAGATTTGACAACTTTTGAGAACACCTCACAAGTTTGCACAACCACAACCACAGACGCCAAGACACTCACACACACACACACACACACACACACACACACACACACACACACACACACACACACACACACACACACACACACACACACACACACACACACACACACACACACACACACGCTTTTGTTCTCAAAGTCTCATTTAGAGTCCAGATTCCCACTGGTAGACACACACACACAATTCACTCACCGGGCTGCAATTAAAAGGTAGAACTCCGCCAGAATGTTCAGAATGAGACAGCACGCACCCGAGACCAGAGAAAAGGTAGCATCGGGGCAGCATTTTCACTTTTGGAAAAATAGCATGCCAAAATTCAACTGCCTGCTACTCATCCCCAGAATATAAGATATGCATATTATTAGTAGATTTGGATAGAAACACTCTGACGTTTCTAAAACTGTTTGAATCATATCTGTGAGAAAAACAGAACTTATGTAGCAGGCAAAACCCTGAGGACAAACCATTCAGAATTTTTATTTTTTTGATGTCACTCTCTTTTCAATGAGCTTTCTTAGAGACACCAGATTTCTAAGGGACTTGCTTGCAGTTCCTACCGCTTCCACTGGATGTCACCAGTCCTTGGAAATCGGTTGAGGTTTTTCCTTTGAGAAATGAAGAAGTGGCCATGTTCAGAATGAGGCTCCAGTGAAGTGTACTGTTTGTTAGCGGCGCGTGACCAGAAAGCATGCTACGCATTGTTTTCCTCCGGTATTGAACACAGAATATCCCGTCTTCAATTTTATCGATTATTTACGTAAAAAAATACCTAAAGTTGTATTACTAAAGTAGTTTGAAATGTTTGGACAAAGCTTACAGGTAACTTTTTAGATATTTTGTAGTCACGTTGTGTAAGTTGGAACCGGTGTTTTTCTGGATCAACGCGCCAAATAAATGGACATTTTGGATATATATCGACGGAATTAATCGAACAAAAGGACCATTTGTGATGTTTATGGGACATATTGGAGTGCCAACAGAAGAAGCTCGTCAAAGGTAAGACATGAATTATATCTTTATTTCTGCGTTTTGTGTCGCGTCTGGTGGGTTGAAATATGATGGTCTGTGATTATTAGCTGGGGTGCTATCCTCAGATAATAGCATTGTTTGCTTTCGCCGAAATCTGACACGTTGGCTGGATTCACAACAAGCATAGATTTAATTTGGTATATTGAATGTGTGATTTCATGAAAGTTTAACTTTTATAGTAATTTATTTGAATTTGGCGCTCTGCATTTTCACTGGATGTTGGCCAGGTGGGACGCTACAGTCCCACATATCCCAGAGAGGTTTTAATAGATGCTTGTAATATCTGGATTCTGTCAGTGTTCCTTGTTGGCCACAAAGCATATCTTTATGATGGTTAAAAAAAAAATGTTAGAATTCCTACATTGACCTTTGTGACAAATTATTTGTGAAGCCTTTATGTTGTATGGAAGTCCAGGTCGACCCATTAATTTGTGTAATCGAAGGCACAGTGAGCAGAGAATATGTCAACCATGTGTAAAAGGGCTACAGTAGGGCTACACATGTGTAAAAGGGCTACAGTAGGGCTACAGTAGGGCTACACATGTGTAAAAGGGCTACAGTAGGGCTACACATGTGTAAAAGGGCTACAGTAGGGCTACACATGTGTAAAAGGGCTACAGTAGGGCTACACATGTGTAAAAGGGCTACAGTAGGGCTACACATGTGTAAAAGGGCTACAGTAGGGCTACACATGTGTAAAAGGGCTACAGTAGGGAAGGCCTCTGCTAAAGGAACAGCCACCATAAAGGAAACTGCTGGGCCTCCTAATTTGTTCATCACTCGTAATAACTGGGAGAGGCTCTGTCACACACACCAAACTCCGGAAACGCACACACACACACATACACACACAGTCCCCTGAGGGCCAATTATCTCCGGGAGCTCAGAGCCAACGCAAGGTAACTTTACCCTACCAACTCCCCTATGCCGCTTTAATCCACTTTACAGTACAGACCTTCAACCATTAGAAAAGACATGCCATGGATCAAAAACACACACAACAGCACGCACGCACACACACACACACACACACACACACACACACAATGCAGAAAAATATACAACCCTAGTTGTTAAATTATCTATAATTTACCGGTATTTACCATCCCATATATACCCCATTTAAATATAACAACAGGCGGTCTAAAAGGTATGATATCACTTGATGGACACAGACACACACCAGGCCAACACTATTCCATGTGTACACTGCAGGAGGGGTTTGATAATTGGAGGCCATTCTCTGATTCATCCTCCATTTATTTCAGTCTGATCTGCTTTTCCTCACTCTCTCTGTCTTTCTCTCTCACCCCCTCTCTCTCTCTCTCTCTTTCTATCTTTCACTCTTTAGAGACAAATTGGATATGAGAGGATTGAACACAGGCTAGTCTACTGTGGACTCCAGTACCTGATTCCTGCTCTCTCTCTGAACATTCCTTCTTGGTGTTTGAGCTATAATTACAGCAGACATTTACATTACAAGCTCTCACATACTCACTGCAGAATCAGACATTTTTGCACTCTCCAAAAGTAACATTTCAAAAGTTTCTCCAAAAGTCAAATGTCTACGTGTTTTTGACTCCCTGGGTTGTTCCTTCTGCTCAGCATCCTTCCGTTTCTCCAAAAGTCAAATGTCTAAGTGTTTTTAATTTAAGGGTTAAAAAAATTTATATAGTGTCTACCACTGGGACTGAACACGCGACCTCCGGATCTGGAGTCATGGGGTTATGCCCATCTGCCACCCCCATCCACAAAGCCAAGCCCACCTGATGTAATAGCTTTCACTGTTTCCCCTAGTGGCCAGTTTTTTATGGATTTCCTGACGTCCTCATGGACAGACGTCCAATTTTGAAGTCAATCTTGAGTGATCTTGCTGCATTTAATGGTATGTAGTGGTTAACACACACACACACACACACACACACACACACACACACACACACACACACACACACACACACACACACACACACACACACACACACACACACACACAGTGGGAGCATGTACACTATAATTATGTCCAATAAGTAATACATGTTTTGCATCTCCTATCCATTCCCTGAATGACAGTCCAACTAGACAATTACAATCTGATTTACCCATTTAATAAAATAAAAATAGATAGAAAACAGCCAGGCAACATTTACCCGACAGTGTGTGCGTGTGCGTGTGCGTGTGCGTGTGTGTGTGCGCGCATGCGTGCGTGTGTGTGTAAAACACCAATTCCCACCACATTCCATATGAGATTTCCGCTCATTAGAAACCCACAAAGAGACATCTGGTTCTGTGTAAAGAATGTGCAAAAAAACACACACGCACACACACACCTCCCTTTCTCACATGGTAGGCAGTGCCTCCTATACACACGTGTGTGTGAGGCTGAAATTCAATATGTGTAAAACAGCTTCCCTCATGGCCAAGCAGTTGTGTGTAAAATGTAAAAGATATTCTCTCTCGCATTTTCCATTCCTTAACCAATATGGGCTGTCTCTTCAATTAGTATTGTGTTTCCAAATACAATTATAAATGGACACACTCTAATTTAATTCTGGAATTCATACTGCCTTTCTCCAGCTTCTGTTAAGACTCCTGAATAAGCCTGGAGAGATGCAGCCTACAATGTTCTCTAAATGAATGCACTCCTGGCTTTAAACAGAGGGGAGTTGGGCTTTCTGTGTGAATATGAAGGATGACTGTTGAACTCTCCCTGGCAGGAATGTATAGCTTGGCTCTGGAGGATTACTATGTATGCTGTTGATCTGGTGAAAGCAGTTGAAAGGCTGGTAGAGAGATAGGAAATAAGGATTAGCTGAACCCCCAGATTCATTAGCATACTGTACATACAGATGCCGTATCTTCATTTGATCATCCTGTTGATGAAGGAATTTTCCTGCAGAGCAAGAAAGGCAAATTTGTAGTGTATTTGAGCTTTAAAAAGGCTTCTTAAGTTTGTAATTACAGACTTGATTTGCCCTAGGGAAAAATGTATCAACCCCTACAAAAAAATTCCATTAATAACATTTCACATTTTCCTACTCTGTGAAACTCGTTCAAATGAAGATGCAGATCTGTACAAACAAATACACAGATGCAAATTGGGCCCTGCTTTTTCCTCCAGTCTACAATATTCACACATGCACACATATTGACACACACAGACACATTGACACACATACAAACATTGACACACATACAGATATTGACACACATACACATATTCACACACACACGTGTATAAACTGAAACACATTATTCATCATACAGTAGCCAAAAAAATAACACAAATTGATAGGTGAGCAGTAAAAAAAGATGCAATGTTCGTTCTCCATAAGTCAAGTCCAACAGAGCCCAGAAAACATTATAACACCTGCTCTTTCCTTGACATAGACTGACCAGGTGAATCCAGGTGAAAGCTATGATCCCTTATTGATGTCACCTGTTAAATCCATTCAATCAGTGTAAATTAAGGGGAGGAGACAGGTTCAAGAAGGATTTTTAAGAGACATGGATTGTGTATGTATGCCATTCAGAGTGAATGGGCAAGGCAAAAGATCAAGAACTTCAACGCTGCTGGGTTTTTCACGTTCAATAGTTTGTATCAAGAATGGTCCCCCACACAAAGGACATCCAGCCAACTTGATACAACTGTGGGAAGAATTGGAGTCAACATGGGCCAGCATCCCTGTGGAATGCTTTCGACACCTTGTAGAGTCCATGCCCCAACGAATTGAGGCTGTTCTGAGGGCAAAAGGGTATGCAACTCAATATTAGGAAGGTGTTCCTAATGTTTTATACAATCAGTGGACATCTATACAACAAACACACACGTCTGTACCCGTGTGCAGGAGATTGGTGGCACCTGGGGTGAACAGGCTCGTGTTAATGGCTGGAGTGGAAGACGTGGAATTTTATAATTTTATCAAATACATCAAACACATTGGTTTCCATGGTTTCCATGTGTTTGATGCCATTTCATTTGCTCTGTTCCAGCCATTATTATGAGCCGTCCTCCCCTCAGCAGCCTCCACTGGTGTGCATGTCATGTGACATGAGAGGACAGGAGAGGTGAGTTGGGTACATGGGTACATTCCAGAGTAATGGCTCTGTTTGGGGTAAACACCATCAAGCCTTTCATCTGCTCTCTGTTCTTCTCCTCTCTATTACCTTGGGGTGGGTTTACCTTGGGGTGGATTTACCTTGGGGTGGTATACCTTGGGGTGGTATACCTTGGGGTGGGTTGACCTTGGGGTGGGTTGACCTTGGGGTGGTTTTACCTTGGGGTGGGTTGACCTTGGGGTGGTTTATCTTGGGGTGGTTTTACCTTGGGGTGGTTTTATCTTGGGGTGGTTTTACCTTGGGGTGGTTTTACCTTGGGGTGGGTTTACCTTGGGGTGGGTTTACCTTGGGGTGGGTTGACCTTGGGGTGGTTTTTACCTTGGGGTGGTTTTTACCTTGGGGTGGTTTTTACCTTGGGGTGGGTTGACCTTGGGGTGGGTTGACCTTGGGGTGGGTTGACCTTGGGGTGGGTTGACCTTGGGGTGGTTTTTACCTTGGGGTGGTTTTTACCTTGGGGTGGTTTTTACCTTGGGGTGGTTTTTACCTTGGGGTGGGTTGATTCTGGCTTTACAAGCCACATGCATTTTATCACACCCACACATACACAGACACACACACAGACACACACACAGACACAGACACAGACACGCACACATACATACACACATACACAATATCATAGTGACACACACAATCTCATAGACGCATATACTTGGACATCTGTCAGTCATGACAGCCTGCCCAGGTAAGCTGTCAGCCAGGTCCCCCATGATACAAGTCAGTATTCAACGTCCATCCATGTCTGAGGACGTCGGGAGATGACAGTGAGGAAAGGTGTTGTGGACGGGATGGAGGATGGGCATAAGCATCTGATTCCAATGGTTGCAATTTCGAATCCAGCAATAGAAAGTTGTTTTTGAGATTTTTGTTGTAAGCCTATCCCAAATTATAACCTTTACCTTAACCATTCAGACTTAATGCCTAAACTTCACCTTGAACATTTTACGTTTGAGAAACATGGATGAACGTCTTATTCTGATGTGAGACTGTGAGAGCTAGTTGGAAGCTGGACCAGGTGTGTGTGTATGCGTCTGTGTGTGTTTGAGAGAGTGTGTATGTTTGCGCTTGTATGAGAATGTGACAGATTCCCCTGAGAGGCATAGCGCTCTTCAGGTGTCAGGATCTTGTTATTCCAGCATGAGAGCCATGCTGGATCCAGACATATTTGCTAGTTGCCTGGGGCTAGACTGAATGGGGCTGTATGAGGGGGAAACTGCTCACATCTTTGAACTAACCTCAAGCCAAGATGGAGAGTCGAGAGCCTGTTCTGAACACATGCAAGCTATAGTAGATGTATTTATTTATTCTATGGTGAGTTGGCATAAATGAGGCGTGGGTGAGTATTTCATAAACACAGGGGGCTGACGCAGGCATACACACACACAATTCTGACTTCATATAGGCTGTAGAGCATTGTCCACAGTGTTTACATTGTAATGGAGGATGCTAGTGGTTTGTGAGGTGTGTGTGTGTGTGTGTGTATGGCAGGGGGAATATTCTCCTGTTAACTGACTACACCTTGAGAGACCTTACTGACTTTATTGTCCCCATGGGGAAATGTTGTTGCAGTGTCATGTACACATTTAAAGTGGCGTTTAAATACAAAACAAAAATGACAATACAACTAGAGGGGTTACCCACATTTTCTTGGCACGGTCTTTTAGCAATTTCAAGAAAAAGCTAACAAACAAAATAACCAAAGGTTTCTCTTACGACAGACGTTCTGTAATTGGCATGTAAGGTGTGAGACTCTGTGTTAATATACACACAGAACACAATCTACTGCACATACACAAACACACATGGGGTGACAAAGCAGGATGAGTCAGAATCATTAACCTTCACCCTCTCTCTCTCTCTCTCTCTCTCTCTCTCTCTCTCTCCTACGAGAATTCGTTTTAATGAAAGCCATTGGTTCAGAGATGTTTAATTACCTTAACAAAAGGATGACAACACAGCAAATAGGCTTTGTTTACAGATACATATCTCCCACATCCTTCCCTCTGTTTCTGCCTTTTCTCTCTTCCTCTTCTCAGATATTACCAGACAGACCCATGGACAAGAGAAAAGCAGTGGCAGTCCAGTACTTTGTGGCAGGTGGGACTTTCAGTGATCTACATACAAGGACATGAGAACAATAAATCCAGGACTGTTAGGCCAAGAGAATAGAAAAGCACTGATCACACAGAGACAATTAGGAGGTGAGGAGGGGGAATCGGAGACATCCTTCTAGGGTGTCGGGCCTGCTCAGAATTTCATTCCTTTGCAATGCGACATCAAGATGAAATGAGATGAGAAGAGACATTAAACACAGAGAACAAACAGAATGGGAGATGGGGTACAGCTGGGGGCTAGTGTGTGTGTGTGTGTGTGTATGTGTGTGTGTGTGTCCATCACAAAGGATAGCCTTGAAAGTAAAGGGAGCACAACCCAAGGGGTCAAATGTAAGCTTCCTCTATGCGGGACACAGAGGAATGCTTCATTCATTGTGAATTCTATCCATGCATTCTTATCCATTCCCCTCTATTCCCCCAGGATTATGAAACACACACACACACACATACATACACATACACACACGCACGAGACCGACAGACAGACAGCTGGTTCTCTTCAGCTCATGCCTCAGATGATTTCATTGGATCACACAGAGCGTCTAAAGCATACACCGGAAAAAAAGAAACACACACATACACAAATACCACCATTTATTCAAGCCCCTCTTCTCAGCTAAACACAATCTGAGGTTTGTCAAACCTGATGGGAAAATAGCAGGCGGAGAAAACTGCTAGTTAGATCCTGACAGTTTGTTAAGAAGCCGTGGCAGCAACCTGAAGCCCCATTTTCCTGTCACAATGACACTTTCTATTTTTGGACAGGGAAGAAGGGGAGAAGAAGCAAGGAGGGACGTTTGTGAATGAAAAAAGGGTTTGTGCGAGAAGGGTTTCAAGGAACCCATATTTGCTCTAGATATTCTCTCTCTTGCTCTCCCTGCATTTCCTGGAACAGGTAGTCCGAGAGGCTCATGGGAAATAGAGCGGACCTATAACCTGAGTGTCTGTTTCAATTGGCTCTCACAAAGACCACTGACTGAAGTGTCTCTGCCTTTCTTCTTTCTCTATGTTATCTCTGTGTTTCCTCAGTGTCTTGCTTAAAGGTCCTCAATAAGATGTCTGACCTACATACCTGTTGTTAAGCTGCTCCTCGTCAGTCCTGAGACACGTCCAGAACTGAAACCCGTGAAAGGTGACGTGTGTGTGTGTTTCTCTGTCTCTCTCTTAAAAGTGAGATAGTGTCATAGCGGTGACCATTTTTAGATGTCTCTACTATGTGATGGTTCTTTGGCTTGCAGCACCCCTCTACACCCCTCGACAAGTGTTTATTGAAGAAACTAGAGTTGAGTGTGTCCCACCCTCATCCGTCTATGATGTACTGTACAAGCTACACCAGGCCTATTATCATGCTGCTATTAGGAATAAACTGCCATCAGTGAACACAGCCACGCATGACACTGTGGACAGCTATTTCACTGGTAAACAGAAACATATGGGGATGTGATGGTATAATCACCATTCATCCATAATGTTCAGTAAAGTGTTGCATGACTGCCTATAGTGGCTTGCAAAAGTATTCACCCACCTTGGAATTTTTCCTATTTTGTTGCCTTACAACCTGGAATTAAAATAGATTTTTTGAGGGTTTGTATAATTTGATTTACACAACATGCCTACCACTTTGAAGATGCAAAATATTTTTTATTGTGGAACAAACAAGAAATACAGACAAAAAAACATCAAACTTGAGCGTGCATAACTATTCACCCCCCTAAGTCAATACTTTGTAAAGCCATCTTTTGCAGCAATTACAGCTGCAAGTCTCTTGGGGTATGTCTCTATAAGCTTGGCACATCTAGCCACTGGGATCTTTGCCCATTCTTCAAGGCAAAACTGCTCCAGCTCCTTCAAGCTGGATGGGTTCCGCTGGTGTACAGCTATCTTTAAGTCATACCACAGATTCTCAATTGGATTGAGGTCTGGGCTTTGACTAGGCCATTCCAAGACATTTAAATGTTTCCCCTTAAACCACTCAAGTGTTGCTTTAGCAGTATGCTTGGGGTCATTGTCCTGCTGGAAGGTGAACCTCTGTCCCAGTCTCAAATCTCTTTAACCTCTTTGGGCTAGGGGGCAGTATTTTGACGTCTGGATGAAAAGTGTGCCCAAAGTAAACTGCCTGTTACTCAGCCTCAGAAGCTAGGATAAGCATATATAAAGTTTATAAAACTGTTAAAATAATGTCTGTGAGTATAACAGAACTGATATGGCAGGAGAAAACCCGAAGACAAACCATCCAAGAAAATAAATAATTCAGCCTACCACTGTTTCCAATGGCTGTCATGTTTATTATGAGGCGGAAACCTCCCAGATTGCAGTTCCTAGGGCTTCCACTAGATGTCAACAGTCTTTAGAAAGAGTTTCAGGCTTGTTTTTGGAAAAATTTGCGAGAATTTGTAGTTTTTCTAAGTGGCTCCCATTTTGGCTGTAATGTTTTCATGCGCGTTCTTTGATGTTTATCTCCAGTAAAGGCATTAACGATTCTCCGTCTTAAATTGTATTGTTTATTTACATATTAGGGTACCTGAGGTTTGATTATAAACATTGTTTGACTTGTTTGGAGAAGTTTATTGGTAACGTTTGGGATTCATTTTGTATGCATTTTGAAGGAGGGAAACCAGTGGATTATTGAATGAAGCGCGCCAGCTAAACTGAGTTTTTCGATATAAAGAAGGACTTTATTGAACAAAAGGACCATCTGTGATGTAGCTGGGACAGAAGATCTTCAAAGGTAAGGCATTTATTATATCGCTATTTCTGACTTCACCTGCCTGGTTGAAAAATGTTTTTCATGCTTTAATATGCGGGGCGCTGTCCTCAGATAATCACATGGTGTGCTTTCGCCGTAAAGCCTTTTTGAAATCTGACACAGTGGCTGAATTAACAAGACGTTAAGCTTTATTTTGATGTATGACACTTGTATTTTCATGAATGTTAAATATTGGCTCATGAATGTTAAATATATTTTGCACTCTGCGAAATTTTACCGGATGTTGTCGAGGTGGGTCGCTAGCGGAACGCCTGCGCCAGAAAGGTTCATTAAGACTGAAACAGATTTCCCTCAACAATTTCCCTGTATTTAGCGCCGTCCATCATTCCTTCAATTCTGAAGGAATTGACTCCCAGTCCCTGCTGATGAAAAACATACCCAAAGCATGATGCTGCCACCACCATGCTTCACTGTGGGGATGGTGTTCTCGGGGTGATGAGAGGTGTTGGGTTTGCGCCAGACATTAGTTTTCCTTTATGGCCAAAAAGCAACATTTTAGTCTCATCTAACCAGAATACCTTCTTCCATATGCCTTTTGGGGAACACCAAACGTGTTTGCTTATTTTTTTCTTTAACTTCTCTAGGGTAGGGGGCAGCATTTTCACATTTGGATGAAAAGCATACCCAAATTCAACTGCCAGTTACTCATCCCCAGGAGATAAGATATGCATATTATTAGTAGATTTGGATAGAAACACTCTGAAGTGTCTAAAACTGTTTGAATCATGTCTGTGAGTATAACAGAACGTATTTAGCAGGTGAAACCCTGAGGACAAACCATTCAGATTTCTTTTTTTTTAGGTCACTGTCTTTTCAATGAGTTTTCATTGGGAAACCAGATTTCTAAGTGAATTGCTTGCAGTTCCACTAGATGTCAACAGTCATGAGAAATAGGTTGAGGTTATTCCTTTGTGTAATGAAGAAATACGGCCATCTTGAAGTCGAGGCACTCCAGGTGTCCTGGACATGCGCTTCAATCAAACAAAAGGCATGCTACATATCGTTTTAATCCTGTATTGAACACATATCATCCCGTCATCAATTTAATCGATTATTAACGTTAAAAAATACCTAAAGTTGTATTACAAAAGCAGTTTGACATTTTTTGGCAAAGTTTACAGGTAACTTTTGAGATATTTTGTCGTCACGTTTGAGCAAATTGGAACGGGTGTTTTTCTGGATCAAACGCGCCAAATAAATGGACATTTTGGATATATATCGACGGAATTAATCGAACAAAAGGACTATTTGTGATGTTTATGGGACATATTGGAGTGCCAACAACAGAAGCTCGTCAAAGGTAAGGCATGAATTATATTTTTATTTCTGCGTTTTGTGTCGCGCCTGCTGGTTTGAAATGTTTTCTCTCTTTTGTTGACTATGGTGCTATGCTCAGATAATAGCATCGTATGCTTTCGCTGAAAAGCTTATTTGAATTCTGACATGTTGGCTGGATTCACAACCAGTGTAGCTTTAATTTGGTATCTTTCATGTGTGATTTAATGAAAGTTTGATTTTATAGTAATTTTCATAGTTTTTAATTTGGCGCTCTGCATTTTCTCAGGCTTTTTGCCAAGTGATACAGTAGTGTCTTGCCTAAACTCAGATTTTTGGATATAAATATGAACATTACCGAACAAAAAATACATGTATTGTGTAACATGAAGGCCTATGAGTGTCATCTGATGAAGATTATCAAAGGTTAGTGATGAATTTTATCTCTTTCTGCTTTTTATTACTGCTCTCTTTAGCTGGAAAAATGGCTGTCTTTTTCTGTGACTTGGCTCATACCTAACATAATCGTTTGGTTTGCTTTCTTCGTAAAACCTTTTTGAAATCGGACACTTTGGCTGGATTTACAACAAGTGTAGCTTTAAAAAAGTGTAAAATACTTGTCTGTTTGAGTTATTTAAATTATGGGATTTCTGTTTTGAATTTGGCGCACTGCAGTTTCACTGGCTGTTGACGAGGTGGGACGCTACCGTCCCACATACGCTAGAGAGGTTAAGCAATGGCTTTTTTTCTAGCCACTCTTCCGTAAAGCCCAGCTCTGTGGAGTGTACGGCTTAAAGTGGTCCTATGGACAGATACTCCAATCTGCTGTGGAGCTTTGCAGCTCCTTCAGGGTTATCTTTGGTCTCTTTGTTGCCTCTCTGATTAATGCCCTCCTTGCCTGGTCCGTGAGTTTCGGTGGTTGGCCCTCTCTTGGCAGGTTTGTTGTGGTGCCATATTCTTAAATATTTTTAATAATGGATTTAATGGTGCTCCGTGGGATGTTCAAAGTTTCTGATATTTTTTTTGTAACCCAACACTGATCTGTACTTCTCCACAACTTTGTCCCTGACCTGTTTGGAGAGCTCTTTGGTCTTCATGGTGCCACTTGCTTGGTGGTGCCCCTTGCTTAGTGGTGTTGCAGACTCTGGGGCCTTTCAGAACAGGTGTATATATACTGAGATCATGTGACAGATCATGTGACACTTAGATTGCACACAGGTGGACTTTATTCAACTAACTATGTGACTTCTGAAGGTAATTGATTGCACCAGATCGTATTTAGGAACCTTCATAGCATAGGGGGTGAATACATATGCACGCACCACTTTTCCTTTTAAATTTTTTTATTTCACCTAACCAATTTTGACTATTTTATGTATGTCCATTACATGAAATCCAAATAAAAATCTATTTAAATTGCAGGTTGTAATGCAACAAAATAGGAAGAATGCCAAAGGGGGGTGAATACTTTTGCAAGGCACTGTAACCCTCACAGTCCCCAGAGCACAGACTAGCAGACAAGATTTCACCCAAAATATGAAGAGCAGGCGTTCTGACTAACTATGACATGCAGGAATTGAATCTTTCCTACCGCACTAATGACATGCAACACTGACAGACTGATGGACACCTGAGAGAGGGGGGTAATAGAGTCTTGGCTTCAAGCTGTCTATTCCTCTCCCTTCCGTCTTTCCCATTATGCCTAATTCTATAAATCAATATCTCTCTCTCTTTCTCTTCACTTTCGTTCTCACCCCCCGTCTCTTCACGCCAGTCTCTTCCGAGCCGGGGACTTTCAGTTTGCAGTTTATTAACACTTCTTAAAGTTCTCTACCAACTGCAGAGAATACTAACCTTACTCTTCTTTTGTCCCTCAAGTCCTTTTAAAGAAATCAAATAAACAAATAAGTAGTAGAGGAAGAGAGATGGAGAGAAAAAAGAAGGGGATAAAATGTCACTCCTCGGAACATCGCTGAGGCCCGTTGCTAGGTAACGCAGTGTCTGTCCCAACCAACCATTCACCGGTTTTATTTATGTCCCCCCCTTTCTCCCTATCTATCACTCTATCGTTCTATCATTCTATCAACATATTGTTTTATAGCACCCACTAAAAGAGCAGAAGCAGTAAATTAATAACAGATATTTCAGTGGTCATTTTCTCCCAACAGTAGTCAGGGCTAAGGTATCTCTCACAAAGAAGAAGCAAACAAGGGACAACAAGAGATAAAGCAGAAGAGCCCTATTAAACATGCAGCCCCCCTCCCCCTCCCGCCACACACACTGTCCAGGGTTGATGCCTGGCCTGTGGTGTCAGTGCTGGCAGAGTTTATCTGTTTAGAGGCTGCTGGATGACGTAGTGTCTGGAGGCTGTTTGGAGGGCCTATGGGGGGCGAGGGGGCATTAAAGCCTTGGGGCCGAGGGGGTATAATACACCCTATTTGTAGTGTCCCATCACCTCAGCAAAAAGAGATTAAGTGTGGACTTTCCTCTCGGCATGTCGGAAGCCATTAGCAAGACATCATTCTCTGAATAACTTATCTCAACTAACATGAATGCAAGCACGCACACGCACACACACACACGCACACACACACACACACACACACAATCACCTGCGTGTGAACAAACACACAGTCTCACACTAACCCTAGAGAATTCTTCACAAATGGTTGTCGAAGTAAACATTCTGTACATGGTTAGTGATGTTTGACCGGTTAGAGGTGGGAAGTCAAACAGCTTTTTACCGTTCCTGAAGTTTAGTGTGAGTCCTACACACACACACACTGGGAAAGCAAACACACACACACACACACACATGAATGTGTGTACAATATCATGTGTGCATCCTGTACGTTAACTGATCCCACAGCGTAATGTTCATGTCAACACTCACCATCTACGTGTTCTACATGTTAGCACACCACCTGATTAAGGGCCCAGACATACCAGTAGTGTTTTCTGGCCCAGAGTACTGAGCACCTCTGAACATAATTTGCGAACTGAGTGTGCAACAACTTTACATGTAGAATCGCGTGAACATTTTTGTCAGCCAGACGTTTACAGCGGGTGGTCCCTAAAACACAGCACTCTGAAAGAACGCTAGATCCACATTCAGTGTGATGTGTGCGAGCCTTTAGTGTGTTCATTGCAGTCTGGAAAGGAAGGGGTCTTATCTGAGTCTGACAATCATTAGAAGCATCCCATGTGGACTGGATGGGATCGCTGATCCGATAGACTCATCAGTAGTGTACACATGAGAGCCTCTTTAATGACATTTGAATATGCTTTTGTGTGTGTGTGTGTGTGTTAATCAACGCCCTCTTGAGAATCAGGGGATGTGAGCACAGCCAGAGTAGAGATGGAATACACTGTGCACAACACACACTCACAAACACACACACACACACACACACACACACACACACACACACAAGCATATTCAAATGTCATTAAAGAGGCTCTCATGTGTACACTACTGATGAGAAAAGGAGGAGGAGGAGGAGAGAAAAGGAAAAAAGAAAAGGCTCTTTTAGGGTGCCAGCTCTGGTTCAGGAGTGTTGAGTATGAGAAGAAAACCTTGTTATGTTCTGTAGCAGAACACAGAATGTGGAACTTAGAATACTGGGCATGTCCACAAAGCACCCTGTCTATAGCAGTCACACACGCAGAGAGAGAGACTGCTGTTGTCATACGATCACAGTGCTGACAGCGTTCCATGACCTCATCCATTTATCAGATGTTCAGCTCATAGGAGGAAAGCAGGAGGAAAGAGAGACACCTGTCGGTCCACTATGCACATGTTTTTTCTACTTCAAAGCATTACAGAACAGGGAGCATCAGATAATTGTCAACAGAACATATTTGGAGAGGTGATTTGGCAGCGTCACCTGGATCTTTAAACACAAAGCAAACACTCTGACACACCTGACCCAACCTTCAGAGAGGGGTATGAAGACAACGGAAAAAAGGTTGTAGTTTCCAACGTGTAACAGAAGAGATCTCTAATGACAGCTGTGTGTGTGTGTGTGTGTGTGTGTGTGTGTGTGTGTGTGTGTGTGTGTGTGTGTGTGTGTGTGTGTGTGTGTGTGTGTGTGTGTGTGTTATTGAAGGGAATACCAAAGGTTGAAAACACCTTTCCCTTCCCACAAAATTACTACTGAGAGAGGGAGACAGAAAGAGAAATAGAGAGAGGCCAGAGGGAGATGGAGGGAGAGTGAAAACTGAGAGATCAAAAATATATTTGTTTACTCTTACTAGAAAAGCAAATCTCTAGCTGTTTTCTCATTCCTCCACTGATTGTCTGTTCTCCTTTCTGCCCGGTGTAGTCTGTGTGCTAGGGGGAAATCAAGCAGTCAATCAAGACAGACACATATAATATCTAAAAGGGGCATTCTGGGATTCAAGAATCAATGGCTATATATAATTAATTTGTATGTCCAAAAATGGATGTTCCAATCCCATATTATACCTTTAACATCCATGGATGGTGAAGCATTAGATGCAAGTCCTGATCAAGTGTATTATATTACCCTTCGAGTTCGATAAACACCGTGTATATCTGTCTTCACTCCATCCCTCAGGTTGGCTCGGATACTCACCACGTTTCCCCTTCCGATTCTGATTCACTAAACATTGGCTTTAGAGAAAGAAGAGCAAGATGGATTGGATAATGAAGCTGCTTCTGACCCAGTTCACACACACACACACACACACACACACACACACACACACACACACACACACACAAACAGAGAGAAGAGCAAGATGGATTGGATAATGAAGCTGCTTCTGACCCTGTTCACTTATGATCTATTATCCAAATGGACACCACTCTCTCGCCTATTGATCACATCCCTCTCTTTCTCCTTCTTTCACTCCTCCTTCACTCCTGTCGTTTTTCATCTCGTTAGCACTCCGCTCATCTGCGTCGCTCTGCTGATGGTTGCCGTGTCGGCTGATGGGACCATAAATCAGACATCGCCAGGGACACGCGTAGCGATTATCACTACGGTGATGAGGGAAGTTCAACCGTCACCCCATCCCACCCAGACTGTCCTCCTCCAGAGTCGGGATGAGACAAGACAGACAGAGACAGAGACAGACAGACAGAACACAGACAGAACACAGACAGAACACAGACAGAACACAGACAGAACACAGACAGACACAACCATCCTTCATGGGGGTCTGGAGTAAAGCACCCCAGAAGAGGAAGAGGGGCCCAGGGAGCCAATAGGGTTAGGGATGAACGGCCGAGTGTGTGAGACACGTCCTCTCCCATTATTCCAGACTTGAACACCGGTGGTAACCGGGAATGTGATAGGAAGAAGGGAGAGAGATGGACATGTCCTGGTGACATGAGATAGAATAGGATTGATTCCTCCCAGTTCTCCTTAGTAATACTTCATATAAAGTCACATATGGATGGATAGGGGAAAGCAACCTCTGCAACCTCCCTTACAGTTTGATGCAAACGAAAACATGACTGGAGTTCACCATGGTTTTTCTACACACAGTCCTTTGAATCTTTAGGGCTACTATGTTGAGAATCACTATCACAGATAGTGTGTGTAGGGACACATACAGAACGAAAACCCATTAGATATGTCCTTCTCTCCCTCTCAGTTTGAGAGGAAAGAAGAGAGGAAAGAACAGAGTGATCCGTCTAAGGCATAGCTGAACAGCATACTTCAAGGATCATCCACAAGGTCTCAGACGATGATGTTTCATTCTGGAACTGCTTCACACACACACACACAACCCCCCCCCCCCCCCCCCCCCCCCCACACACACACACACACAACCCCCCCCCCCCCCCCCACACACACACACACACACACACACACACACACACACACACACACACACCCCCCCCCCCCCCCCCACACAAACACACATACATATAGGCACACACGTTCACATGCATGCATGAAGTCTTGCATTTATACATAAACACACCCTCAAACACACTGGAGCACAGACCGTGGAAGAGACTAGAGGAAGAGGGGATAGGATAGGATCAGCAGATAGGATCAGATGTGATCAGATAAGAGTGTCTGGCATCTTTAGCTCCTTAATAATCACAAACACAACTTGGATCAAGACTGAATGGCCTCTTAGGGATCTCTCTCTCTCTACTCCACACAATGTAGTTTTCATCACTGTGTGTGTGTGTGTGTGTGTGTGTGTGTGTGTGTGTGCGCGATGTGGTACATATAACATAATGAGTGAATTATGAATGCTCTCAGGGTAGGGAGATGATACAAGGCTCATTCAGAGACTTGTCAGCTGTGAAAATGTCACCGGTGATCTAGCGAGGCTGCTGCGGCTTTATGACATCATCAGTGTGCTGCCATGGTGGTGGTAGACGCAAAGAGACAAAGCATTTCCACGTGGGACTCACAGCAGATACAGTAATACCATCTGAAATCACCCAGCAGGGCTATTTGCATTGCTCCAGGTAAATGTTGCAATTCTTCAGCCATTCCTGAACCTGCGACCAAAAACGACATATGGACAGAACCAAAACAAATGATCTAATGATTCTGTCTCTTAGCAGCAAAATCTGCAGGGCTGGTTGTATCCGCCATATACACTACTGTTCAAGAATTAGGGGTCACTTAGAAATGTCCTTGTTTTTGAAAGAAAAGCGAATGTTTTGTCCATTAAAATAACATTTATCAGAAACACAGTGTAGATACTTAATGTTGTAAATGAGTTTTATGGAATATCTACATAGGCGTACAGAGGCCCATTATCAGCAATGGCACGTTGTGTTAGCTAATCCAAGTTTATCATTTTAAAAGGCAGCTTCATTAAATTGTCCCCGCAAAACACCAGTCTCAACGTCAACAGTGAAGAGGCGACTCCGGGATGCTGGCCTTCTAGGCAGAGTTGCAAAGAAAAAGCCATATCTCAGGCTGGCCAATAAAAATTAAATATTAAGATGGGCAAAGAAGGCCAGCATCCCGGAGTCGCCTCTTCACTGTTGACGTTGAGACTGGTGTTTTGCGGGTACTATTTAATGAAGCTGCCAGTGAGAAACAGATGCCTCACAAGTCCTCAAAACTAGAAACTCTAATGTACTTGTCCTCTTGCTCAGTTGTGCACCGGGGCCTCCCACTCCTCTTTCTATTCTGGTTGGAGCCATGTTTGCGCTGTTCTGTGAAGGGAGTAGTACACAGCGTTGTACTAGATCTTCAGTTTCTTGTCAATTTCTCGCATGGAATAGCCTTCATTTCTCAGAACAAGAATAGACTGACGAGTTTGAGGAAAGTTCTTTGCTTCTGGCAATTTTGAGCCTAGTCTAAAGAAGGCCAGTTTTGTTGCTTCTTTAAATCAGGACAACTGTTTTCAGCTGTGCTAACATAATTGCAAAAGGGTTTTCTAATGATCAATTAGCCTTTTAAAATTATAAACTTGGATTAGCTAACACAACGTGCCATTGGAACACAGGAGTGATGGTTACTGATAATGGGCCTCTGTACGCCTATGTATGTATTCCATGAAAGAAATTGTCGTTTCCAGCTACAATAGTCATTTACAACATTAACAATGTCTAAACTGTATTTCTGATCAATTTGATGTTATTTTAATGGATAGAAAATGAGCTTTTCTTTCAAAAACAAGGACATTTCTAACTGACCCCAAATTTTTGACGGTAGAGTATATAACATTCAATTGGTAGCAATCATTTTGTATAATTTAAATAGAAAAAATCTAAGTTTTGATACTCTTCGCTGATGAGTAGCGGTTTGTCTCACATGGGGTGATGGTCAGATTTGCGTTTATTGTCGAAGGAATGAGCGTTACACCGAGACCTGTACTCTGGAGAGGGATGGATTTGGAGGTGGAGGGTCTGTTATGGACTGGGCGGTGTGTCAGAGCATCATCGGACTAAGCTTGTTGTCACTGCAGGCAATCTCAACGCTGCGCGTTACATGGTAACATCCTCCTTCATGTGGTACCCTTCCTGCAGGCTCATCCTGACATGACCCTCAAGCATGACAATGCCACCAGCCATACTGCTCGTTCTGTGCGTGACTTCCAGCAAGACAGGAATGTCAGTGTTCTGCCATGGCCAGCGAAGAGCCCAGATCTCAATCCCATTGAGCACGTCTGGGACCTGTTGGATCAGAGGTTGAGGGCTAGGGCCATTCCCCCTAGAAATGTCTGGGTACTTGCAGGTGCCTTGGTGGAAGAGTGGGGTAACATCGCACAGCAAGAACTGGCAAATCTGGTTCTGTCCATGAGGAGGAGATGCACTGCAGTACTTAATGCAGCTAGTGGCCACACCAGATACTGACTGTTACTTTTGATTTTGACCCCCTTTGTTCAGGGATACATTATTCCATTTCTGTTAGTCACATGTCTGTAGAACTTGTTCAGTTTATGTCTCAGTTGTTGAATCTTTTTATGGTCATACAAATATTTACACATGTTAAGTTTGCTGAAAATAAACGCAGTTGACAGTGAGAGGACGTTTCTTTTTTTGCCGAGTTTAGGTAAACTGGGATATGACTAAAGAGTTAATCAGGGTGATTTTTCACAAATAGACAGGTATTGTCCTTTCCACAGTAGCAAGATCTTATCTATTTTTGGCAACTTTCTATAAGAATGTATTGTAGTGAGAGTTTCTTTCTTTCGGGATATGAACACCGAGTATGTTCACTTCACCGTCAAATGATTTTATTGGCGAACTAAAAAGTTGTATTTTTTTGTGATCCAAAATGTAACATAGTACATTTATCATAATTAGGTTGTAATCCAGAGAGGTTAGAAAAAATATCAAAACAAATCAAATCAAATTGTATTTTTCACATGCGCCGTATACAACACCTTACAGTGAAATGCTACTTACAAGCCCTTAACCAACAATGCAGTTTTAATAAAATACCTAAAAAAGTAAGATATACAAATAACAAATAATTAAAGAGCAGCAGTAAAATAACAATAGCGGGGCTATATAGAGGGGGTTTCTGTACAGAGTCAATGTGCGAGGGCAGCGGTGTCGAGGTAATTGAGGTAATATGTATATGTAGGTAGAGTTATTAAAGTAACTATGCATAGATAATAACAGCGAGTAACAGCAGCGTAGAAGAGGAGGGGTGGGGGCAATAGTCTGGGTAGACATTTGATTGGATGTTCAGGAGTCTTATGGCTTGGGGGTAGAAGCTGTTTAGAAGCCTCGTGGACCTAGACTTGGCACTCCGGTACCGCTTGCTATGCTGTAGGAGAGAGAACAGTCTATGTATCAGGATAAGGTAAAACCCAGATGCAGACCGTGTCGAAGTAACAATGTGTATTACAGCAACAGAGGCAAAGGTACAGGACGGCAGGCAGGCTCAGGGTCAGGTCAGGCAGAGGTCGGAAATCCAGATAGTGGCAAAGGTACAGGACGACAGACAGGCTCAGGGTCAGGCAGAGTGGTAAGGCGGGCAGGTTCAGGGTCAGGACAGGCAAGGGTCAAAAACCAGGAGGACGAGAAAAAGAGAGGCTGGGAAAAAACAGGAGCTTACAGGACAAACGCTGAGCAGCTTGACAAAGAAGACGAACTGGCAACAGACAAACAGAAAACACAGGTATAAGTACAAAGGAGATAATGGGGAAGATGGGTGACACCTGGAGGGGGGTGGAGACAAGCACAAAGACAGGTGAAACAGATCAGGGCGTGACACTATGACTAGGGTGGCTGGAGTCTTTGACAATATTTAGGGCCTTCCTCTGACACCTCCTGGTATAGAGGTCCTGGATGGCAGGAAGCTTGGCCCCGGTGATGTACTGGGCCGAACGCACTACCCTCTGTAGTGCCTTGCGGTCGGAGGCCGAGCAGTTGCCACACCAGGCAGTGATGCAACCCAGCAGGATGCTCTTGATGGTGCAGCTGTAAAACCTTTTGAGGATCTGAGGACCCATGACCCATCTAGATCCTCTATGAGGCTTTGGAGGGATCCAAATTGTGGATTTAAAAGAAAACATGAATCATCAGTGTACAATGACACCTTTGTTTTTAAGCCCTGGATTTCTAAACCCTTGATATTATTGTTATATTATTGTTGGATCTGATTTTAATAGCTAACATTTCGATGGCCATAATAAATAGATATGCCGATAGTGGACAACCTTGTTTTACTCCTCTTGACAGTTGAATACTTTCTGAGAAGTAGCCATTATTTACTATTTTACACCTTGCATTACTATACATAACTCTAACCCATTGTATAAGAGATTCTCCAAAATATAAATATTCCAGGCATAGAAATTCCAGTCGTACTTTATCAAAAGCCTTTTCAAGTTCAGCTATGAATACCAGGCCTGGTTTCCAAGATTTGTCATAGTGTTCTATTGTTTCCAATACTTGTCTTATATTATCTCCAATGTATCGTCCATGGAAATGTGTGTTCTTGGTAAGAGAGGCAGACACTGGATTTGTCCATTTAGGCTGGTATTTACACAGTGGCAGAGGGATGGGTTGTGTAGTCATGTTTGACAATGTCTCTTAGAGCCAAGCCAAGCAAACAGGACAGGGTGTAATCAGAACGACACTACATTCAGGGAGAGAATTCATATCTAAACACAACCTCAACGCCGCTGCATGCTGTAACATACACGCACACACAAAGAATCCTCTGGAGCGGGGATCTCCACACCCAAGCCCCTGATTTGCCAACATGTCTGTATACTGTACATTTCTCCCAGTTGTAACGTGAGAGTGTGAGCTTATGGAAATGATGTTTCACAGTCTGTCAGAGGACCAATGAAAATACATGTTCTCACAAAAAGGCCATGCACTCCACACTGGTACATGTGGTGGTGATGGAAACTATAATAAATACACAGCTAAATGTAGGACATGCAGTATATACCAGATCATTAGATATCTGAATAGCCTACAGGGAGGGGGTGAATCCAAAACCCAATGGAATGGAAGTGTGTGTGTGTGTGTGTGTGTGTGTGTGTGTGTGGTGTGTGTGTGTGTGTGTGTGTGTGTGTGTGTGTGTGCCTGTGCGTGTGCGTTTGCGTGTGCATACACAGAATTTTCCTTTCATGGAAAAATGAAAAGTTGGAAATTAGATCTTTTTTAACACCCTACACATCAAATCAAATAAAATGTTATTGGTCACATACACATGGTTAGCAGATGTTAATGCGAGTGTAGCGAAATGCTTGTGCTTCTAGTTCCGACAGTGCAGTAATATCTAACAAATAATCGAACAATTCCCGAACAACTACCTAATACACACAAATCTTATGGGGTGAATGAGAATATGTATATGTAAGCATATGGATGAGCGATGGCCGAGCGGCATAGGCAAGGTGCAACAGGTGGTATAAAATGCAGTATATACTGTACATGTGATATGAGTAATGTAAGATATGTAAACATTATTTAAGTGGGATTATTTAGAGTGCATTGTATAAAGTGACTATTTATTGATCCATTTATTAACCTTTTGTCAATAGGGGGTGCTATTTGCACTTTGTAATAATTTCTTTCCCAAATTAAACTGCCTCGTACTCAATTCTTGCTCATACAATATGCATATTATTATTACTATTGGATAGAAAACACTCTCTAGTTTCTAAAACCGTTTGAATTATATCTGTGAGTGAAACAGAACTGGAGCTGGAGGAATTTTCCTATGAGGATGTGAGAATGCTGAATTCTACAAGCTGTTCCCAGGTCACTTTATTAATTTGCCTGTCTTCTATTGGTTGAGATGCACTGCATACGTCTTCCCCTGGGTGTCAGCGAATAGTGAGAATTGAAATGGAGTTGCTAGGCAGAACTGGGAGGTTATAAATAGCCTGGGAACTTAGGGTCCGGTCTTTGTTCACTTCGCTCTGACGCAGGAAGGACCTCTGGCTGTGGCTGTAGAACGCTCCGGTTATAGGCCTTAGATATATCCGGCTGTGTTTTTATTCGTTATAGGTGTTAGAGACATCATAATGTTGTTATATTAAACCGAGTTATATCAGTTTATATCGGTATATTGCGGTTTTCGGATATTCATTTGTCCTGCGTTTTAGTGAGTCGGACACGTCTTGCCACATGGCTAATGTTTACAGCTTATTCCAACGTTGAAGGCGACAATCTACAACCGAGCAACGATTCTTTTGGACTAAGGACACCTTGCCCAAGATTCTGATGGGAGTTCATCAAAAAGTAAGAACTATATATGATGTTAATTCGGTGTTCTGTTGAAAAATGTAGAACTATTATTCTGCTATGAATCTAGTCGCGGTCTCGCTTTAACGCACGCTGTATGTTGTAGTAACGTTAATTTTAAAAATCTAACACAGCGATTGCATTAAGAACTAATGTATCTTTCATTTGCTGTCCAACCTGTATTTTTTAGTCAAGTTTATGATTAGTTATCGATTAGAATAGGTGCCTCTCCCAAGATTTCTCCCGACATTTTCTTTGCAGCTTGGCTACTTTTCTCATTGTATAACCACGATTTGTGCCGCTAAATATGCACATTTTCGAACAAACTCTATATGTATTGTGTAATATGATGTTATAGGACTGTCAACGAAAGAAGTTTGAGAAGGTTAGTGAAAAAATTTATATATTTTGCTGGTTTATACGTTATCGCTATTTTTGGCTTGAATCAATGCTGTTGTGTGTTTGGCTATTGTAGTAAGCTAATATAATGCTATATTGTGTTTTCGCTGTAAAACACTTAAAAAATCTGAAATATTGGCTGGATTCACAAGATGTTTGTCTTTCATTTGCTGTACGCTGTGTATTTTTCAGAAATGTTTTATGATGAGTATTTAGGTAATTCACGTTGCTCTCTGTAGTTATTCTAGTCGCTTTGGTGAGAGTTGTGATGGTGGCTGCAATGGTAAACTATGATTTATACCTGAAATATGCAATTTTTTCTAACAAAACATATGCTATACAATAAATATGTTATCAGACTGTCATCTGATGAAGTTGTTTCTTGGTTAGTGGCTATTTATATCTTTATTTGGTCGAATTTGTGATAGCTACCTATGCAGGAAAAAATGTAAAAAAAGTGGTGTCTTTTGCTAACGTGGTTAGCTAATAGATTTACATATTGTGTCTAAAAATCAGAAATGATGGCTGGATTCACAAGATGTGTATCTTTCATCTGGTGTCTTGGACTTGTGATTTAATGATATTTAGATGCTAGTATTTACTTGTGACGCTATGCTAGGCTATGCTAGTCAGCTTTTTTACTGATGGGGGTGCTCCCGGATCCGGGTTTGGGAGGAACTAGAAGTTAAAGTGGCCAGTGATTGGGTCTCAATGTAGGCAGCAGCCTCTCTGAGTTAGTGATTGCTGTTTAGCAGTCTGATGGCCTTGAGATAGAAGCTGTTTTTCCAGTCTCTCGATCCCAGCTTTGATGCTCCTGTACTGACCTCGCCTTCTGGATGGTAGCAGTGTGAACAGGGAGTGGTTTGGGTGGTTGTTGTCCTTGATGATCTTTTTGGCCTTTTTGTGACATTGGGTGCTGTAGGTGTCATGGAGGGAAGGTAGTTTGCCCCCGGTGATGCGTTGTGTAGACCGCACCACCCTCTGGAAAGCCGTGCAGCTGAGGGTGGTGCAGTTGCCGTACTAGGCTGCGATACAGCCCGACAGGATGCTCTCCATTGTGCATCTGTAAAAGTTTGTCAGAGTTTTGGGTGACAAGCCAAATTTCTTCAGCCTCCTGAGGTTGAAGAGGCACTGCTGCGCCTTCTTCACCACTCTGTCTGTGTGAGCGGACCATTCTCACTTCGTCTGTGATGTGTACGCCGAGGAACTTAAAACGTTCCACCTTCTCCACTGCTGTCCCTTCGATGTCGATAGGGGGGTGCTCCCTCTGCTGTTTCCTGAAGTCCGCAATCATCTCCTTTGTTTTGTTGATGTTGAATGAGAGGTTGTTTTCCTGACACCACACTCCGAGTGCCCTCACCCCCTCCCTGTAGGCTGTCTCGTCATTGTTGGTAATCAAGCCCACTACTGTTGTGTCGTCTGCAAACTTGATGACTGATTTGGAGGCATGCAGTGCCATGCAGTCGTGGGTGGACTGAGGTGAGCTGAGCACGCACCCTTGTGGGGCCCCAGTGTTGAGAGTCAGCGAAGTGGAGATGTTGTTTCCTAACTTCACCACCTGGGGGCGGCCCGTCAGAAAGTCCAGGACCCAATTGCACAGGGCGGGGTTGAGACAAACGGCCTCCAGCTTGATGATGAGCTTGTAGGGTACTATGGTGTTGAATGTAGTCAATGAACAGCAATGAACAGCATTCTTAGACACAGTTGAAGTCAGAAGTTACCATACATTTAGGTTGGAGTCATTAAAACTTGTTTTTCAACCACTCCACAAATTTCTTCGCAAGTCGGTTAGGACATCTACTTTGTGCATGACACAAGGAATGTTTTCAACAATTGTTTACAGACAGATTATTTCACTTATAATTCACTGTATCACAATTCCAGTGGGTCAGAAGATTACATAAACTAAATTGACTGTGCTTTTAAACAGCTTGGAAAATCCCATAAAATTATGTCATGGCTTTAGAAGCTTTTGATCGTTCATCTGTACAAACAATAGTACGCAAGTATAAACACCATGGGATCACGCAGCCGTCATACCGCTCAGGGAAGGAGACACATTCTGTCTCTTAGAGATTAACCTACTTTGGTGCAAAAGTGCAAATCAATCCCAGAACAACAGCAAAGGACCTTGTGAAGATGCGGGAGGAAACAGGTAGAAAAGTATCTATATCCACAGTAAAGCGAGTCCTATATCAACATAACCCAGCAAGGAAGAAGCCACTGCTCCAAAACCGCCATTAAAAAGTCAGACTACGGTTTGCAACTGCATATGGGGACAAAGAGAGTACTTTTTTGAGAAATGTCCTCTGGTCTGATGAAAAAAAAAATAGAACTGTTTGGCCATAATGACCATCGTTATGTTTGGAGGAAAAAGGGGGAGGCTTGAAAGCCGGAGAACACCATTCCAACCGTGAAGCACGGGGGTGGCAGCATCATGTTGTGGGGGTGCTTTGCTGCAGGAAGGACTGGTGCACTTCACAAAATAGATGGCATCATGAGGCAGAAGAATTATGTGGATATATTGAAGCAGCATCTCAAGACATCAGTCAGGAAGATAAAGCTTGGTTGCAAATGGGTCTTCCAAATGGACAATGACCCCAAGCATACTTCCAAAGCTGTGGCAAAATGGCTTAAAACCTCTTGACGCTAGGGGTCAGATTTTTTTTCTTCTTTTAAATAACGTTCCCAAGGTAAACAGACTATTTCTCAGGTCCAGATCGTAGAATATGCATATAATTTACAGATTAGGATAGAAAACACTCCAAAGTTTCCAAAACTGTCAAAATATTGTCTGTGAGTATAACAAAACTGATTCTGCAGGCGAAAACCTGAGAAAATCTAACCCGGAAGTGATATATATATTTTTTTAATCTGTGTTTCCTAGCCAGTCTTTCTTCCATTTAAAGGGGTATCAACTAGATTCCTTTTCCAATGGCTTGCTCGGGCTGTGAACAGGCTTTAGACATAGTTTCAGGCTTTTATTTTGAAAAATGAGCGAGATTTTTCAAAAGTAGTCAGGTGTCCTCTGAATAGTGCCTGCGCGCGAGAGGGGAGCTCTCCATTTTCTTTTTCTCTCTTATTGAATAGGATACGGTCCGGTTGAAATATTATCGATTATGTTTGTTAAAAACAACCTGAGGATTGATTATAAAAAACATTTGACATGTTTCTACGACCATTACGGATACTTTTTGGAATTTTCGTCGAACGGAACGAGGATTTGGATTTCTGAACGTAACGCGCAACCCAAATGGTGTTTTTTTGTTATAAAAGTAATATTTATCGAACAAAAATAACATTTGTTGTGTAACTTGGAGTCTCGTGAGTGCAAACATCCGAAGATTATCAAAGGTAAGCGATTCATTTTATTGCTTTTCTGACTTTCGTGACCATGCTAATTTGGGGCTAGCTGTTCTAGCATTGATTGATACACTCACAAAAGCTTGGATATCTTTCTCTGTAAAGCATATTTTCAAAATCTGACACGATAGGTGGATTAACAACAAGCTAAGCTGTGTTTTGGTATATTTCACTTGTGATTGCATGATTATAAATATTTTTTGTAATATTTTGCGCCCTGCAATTCAGAAGTTGTTTAGGAAAATGATCCCATAAAAGGGATCCGTAGCGCAGAGAAGTTAAGGACAATAAAGTCAAGGTATTGGAGTGGCCATCACAAACCCTGACCTCAATCCTATATAACATTTGTGGGGAGAACTGAAAAAGTGTGTGCGAGCAAGGAGGCCTACAAACCTGACTCAGTTACACCAGCTCTGTCAGGAGGAATTTACCAAAATTCACCCAACTTATTGTGGGAAGCTTTTGGAAGGAAGCAATGCTACCAAATACTAATTGATTGTATGTAATCTTCTAACCCACTGGGAATGTGATGAAAGAAATAAAAGCTGAAATAAATTGTTCTTTCTACTATTATTCTGACATTTCACATTCTTAAAATAAAGTGGTGATCCTAACTGACATAAGACAGTGAATGTTTACTAGGATTAAATGTCAGGAATTGTGAAAAACTGAGTTCAAATGTATTTGGCTAAGGTGTATGTAAACTTCAGACTTCAAATGTAGGTATTCCTTTTGTCCAGATGGGATAGGGCAGTGTGGACATTGGCTTTTTAGACTGGACATTGGCTAGTAGTGTACTCGGGAGCGGTGTGCGATGTGCACATCTACGGAGCCTGGCCAGGTGGCCGCTTCGTCTGCCCCTTCTGTGGCGTCGTTGTTTTGGATCGCCTACTGGAATTAGCTCCATTGTCCTGGGTAGTGGTCCGAACAGAGGATCCGCTTCGGGAAAGTCATATTCCTGGTCGTAATGTTGGTAAGTTGACGTTGCACATATATCCAATAGTTCTTCCCGGCTGTATGTAATAAGACTTAAGATTTCCTGGGGTAACAATGTAAAAAAGTATACATAAAAAAGCAAAATACTGCATAGTTTCCTAAGAACTTGAAGCGAGGCGACCATCTCTGTCGGCGCCATTCTTTGCATACACTTAGAATGCTGAGATCTGAAACTGCAACCTTGTATGTGGAGAAAGAGAGAAAGAAAGAGAGAGAATATTTACAGAGAGAGAGGGATAGAAGAGAAAGAAAGTGAATATGGAGGGAGGGAGAGAAACATGATCCTCTACTGGGTGATACGAGACTTCACAGAGGCTCTTATTCAACATAATTAGTGTCACACACACACACTCTCTTTCTGTCTTGTTTATTTCATCAGCTGCCACTTTTGCGTGGAGATAAGAAAATATTGAGAAATCAATAAGTAAAAGTTTATATTCATTGGAAAGCGTACATATACTACTGTGATATCCCACGGGCCTGACTATTTCCATATGTCTGGTTTTATTGCTGGTTTCCTGCCTCGCTAATATGGATTTTATCAACTCAGCATGTGGATATAAAACTTTTTATATTTATCTTCTTTAGATGTTGGAGCAAAAACTTATGTTTCCTTTTTTAAACTTTCCATCTTACCCCTGTGACCTGACTATCAAGAGGTGAGATGAATATAGATGCTTACGCACTCGCTCTCGTGTTCAAGTTAATTCACACACACATCCAAGTTTTTGGGGGGTAAAATAAATCACCCCTAGATCTTACAGTGCCCGTCAACTCTTTAACTCTTTAACTCTCTCTCTCTCTCTCTCTCTCTCTCTCTCTCTCTCTCTCTCTCTCTCTCTCTCTCTCTCTCTCTCTCTCTCTCTCTCTCTCTCTCTCTCCTCTCTCTCTCTCCTCTCTCTCTCTCTCTCTCTCTCTCTCTCTCTCTCCTCTCTCTCTCTCTCTCTCTCTCTCTCTCTCTCTCTCTCCTCTCTCTCTCTCCTCTCTCTCTCTCTCTCTCTCTCTCTCTCTCTCTCTCTCTCTCTCTCTCAGCAAGTGAAGTAGTTAAATAAGATAAATATGGGTTTTATTTACAATGGTGTTTGTTTTTCACTGGTTGCCCTTTTCTTGTGGCAACATGTCACACATCTTGCTGCTGTGATTGTACACTATTTTGTCTCTCTCTCCCTCTCTCTCCCTTTCTCAGTACCTCCCTCTCTCCGTCCCTCCGTCCCTCCATCCATCCGTCCCTCCCTCCATCCGTCCCTCCCTCCATCCGTCCCTCTCTTTAGGGACCAAAGCTCAACAAGCGTAACAACTCTCGACATCTCCTATTTCTTATTTTATTCCTTGACTATAAGACGGCCAGACTAACAGTCCCAGAGGCCAAACCCCCAGTCAGTCAGGTAGTAAACTCAGGTGTTAAGAGATATAATATAATCCAGCTAGCAGTTTAACAGTCCAAAGCCCCGAGAGCTCAAGACTTTATAATCCTACCTTCAGATTACATTACATCTCTGCAGCTTTTTAACAAGTAGTAGTGAAATGTGGTTGCTGAAATAGTTGGAGCATTATACTGACAACACCATGATTACTGCAGGGGCCACTGAGTGTACTGAATATATGTTTTCATTGTAAATTCATTGGGATAGAAATTATGATAATTGACTGTATCATTATCATATTGATCTTGGTCACATGTACATAATGTCAGCTGCTCACCATACTCCACACCCCACTCACCACCTCAACCCCTCCCCATGACCCGCTGTCATTTTAGACAGCTGTGGGCCCCTAACAGCGTTTGAACCCTGACCTTGTCACGTTTCAGTGGATGGGGGTATAGGGGTCTGGGGGGCTTGAACATTGGGGTCAGAGAGAGGGGTCCTGGGACAAAAGCCCTGCTTGTGGTGGGTGTATGCGGGTTCCCTTGGGTCACGGAGCATCACCCCTCTCCTCTCCACATCACCCCACTCTCCTCTCTGCAGAGACGTTAAGAGGGACAATGGTTTGTTTCTGCCCCACACAGCCCGGTGCTTGGGATGCATACTGAACAGAGCCATGTGTGCTATCACTTCAGACTGGATCACTTCTCTCTTTCTCTTTTAATCACTAGTCTCTACATCCTGTACTCTTCTCACTCCTTCATCCTTCCCTCTTCTTCCCTCCATCATATGCCTCCTATTCCCTTCTTCAGTGTGCTTCTAAGGGCAGACTCCCCAGCTTGTCCTTCTAGCTGACCTCTGAACTCATAGCTCAGTTAGAAACCCTCACTCTCTCACACACACACACACACACACACACACACACACACACACACACACACACACACACACACACATACACACACACACACACACACACACACGCCACAATCTCTACCGCTGCCATCGCTGCAAGAATGCCAGCAAGATAAATTAGTGGTGGAACGAGACAAAAAGCGACAGCATTGTCCTTCTTTCAACTAGGGGTTCAACAAGAGTTAAAGAGAAAGGGGGAGCAATGGAAAAATGTCAGCCATGTTCCTCAATTCAACTAAGGGTTAGATCCGAGTGTTTCCCCCTGTACTTCTGTCAGTCTTCCATTTTGTTTGTGACTGACCCCTCTGGTCCTCCAGTTGCACCTCAGCGAGGGGACTCTCTGTGAAGTGGCAGCCATTATGTGTCCAAATGTGATTAACTTGCAGCATTCACTGGATTGTTCGCTTACACAATACAGATGGACTGGCTAGGAGTCCACTAACAAACCCCACAAGCCAAAGGGCCCCAGTCCCAGCCACTTGACAAGAACCTGGGGGTCACACAACTACTGCTAAAAAGAGTTCCTGTTGTCAAGAAGTGCTTGTGTATGTAGTGTTTGTATGGGTGTGTGCACTGACTTTCAAGTTACTTTAGTACACCAGGTTGCAGAGGAAAAAGTGAATTATTAGTGAAGTTTACCTCCTCACCGAAGATATACTGGTAACAAAGTTGTTTATCTATTGTTTTGACCTTACTTACCCTCACCCTTACTTTTCTGTAAACAGAGATACTCTGTTAGAGAGAGAGAGAGAGAGAGAGAGAGAGAGAAGAGAGAGAAGAGAGAGAGAAGAGAGAGAAGAGAGAGAGAGAGAGAGAGAGAGAGAGAGAGAGAGAGAGAGAGAGAGAGAGAGAGAGAGAGAGAGAGAGAGAGAGAGAGAGAGAGAGAGAGAGAGAGAGAGAGAGAGAGAGAGAGAGAGAGAGAGAGAGAGAGAGAGAGAGAGAGGCAAGGGGGAGAGAGAGAGGCAAGGGGGAAAGAGAGGCGAGAGAGAGAGAGACAATGTCATAATTAGTCTTGATTGATGTAGTATATTAAACAGAAAACAATTAGCATACATAATGCTGCTCCAGCCATATGAGCGTTGTTGGATACACTGGACTTACGTCCAAACAGTCACACCATGGGAACTTTGATGCTTGTTTTTTTTTGGCAAACATACCAAATCAATTAGTGCCCTGAAAGGCTGCAGTGTCTTGTGGGTAATTGTGACACCGGTTTCTTTTGGGCTTCAACTGGAGGGTTGTGAAAGCCCTCTCCCTCCACCTCTCCCTTATTGATAGTTTGCCTTTTTCTATGCATGACTAAGGTTATCATTAGTTATATTTTTGGTAGAATTAAGTACACTGTATTTCTTGTTGGAATTGCCCTGGTTTTGGCGTGGATGGCGACCCACATGGGGACACCGTCCCTGTCACTACGGCACGGCTTTAGGTGTGTTACTGATGCCACTGTCACTGTGGAGGAGTTTCTGGTCGTCGTAGGAGAGAAGGTATGCTATGAGAATGTTGCTTATGCGTCACAAATGAATAAAGCGGTGGTGGTTTTTCTTAAAGAAGAGCGTCTTGTTGATTGGATGGTTGAGCATGGTGTACTTCTTAAAATAATGTTTATTCAAGTTACGCCTCTTTTTCTCCGTCAACAAGGGTAAATATTTTGAATGTACCGCCGTTTATTCCCAATGAAGCATTGGAGTGCGAGTTATTGCGGTTTGGGAAGTTTACAAGTTCAATTAAGATTGTCCCGTTGTTTCAAATACCCGGCTCTGAAACAGGTTATGTCATTTCAAATACCCGGCTCTGAAACAGGTTATGTCGTTTCAAATACCCGGCTCTGAAACAGGTTATGTCGTTTCAAATACCCGGCTCTGAAACAGGTTATGTCGTTTCAAATACCCAGCTCTGAAACAGGTTATGTCGTTTCAAATACCCGGCTCTGAAACAGGTTATGTCATTTCGTTGGGTTGCAAACACCCGGCTCTGAAACAGGTTATGTCATTTCGTTGGGTTGCAAACACCCGGCTCTGAAACAGGTTATGTCATTTCGTTGGGTTGCAAATACCCGGCTCTGAAACAGGTTATGTCATTTCGTTGGGTTGCAAACACCCGGCTCTGAAACAGGTTATGTCGTTTCAAACACCCGGCTCTGAAACAGGTTATGTCATTTCGTTGGGTTGCAAACACCCGGCTCTGAAACAGGTTATGTCATTTCGTTGGGTTGCAAACACCCGGCTCTGAAACAGGTTATGTCATTTCGTTGGGTTGCAAACACCCGGCTCTGAAACAGGTTATGTCGTTTCGGCAACAGGTGTAGTGTTTTTGGACTCACCGGAGCACACTTTGGAGTTATCTTTTAAAGTCAAGTAAGACAACAGACTGTATATGGCTTATGCTAGTACGGGTAGTCAACTGTGTTTTGAGTGTGGGGATGTTGGCCATAAGCAACATGCTTGCCCGCAAAGGGAGAAGGCAGAGGGAGGGGCGCAGGTGGTCCTCGTAACACCTGGGAAAACTGAGGTGGGCCGACAGTGGTAGAGCAGCCACAAGCACCTGTTGCTGAGGAACAATTTGTCCAGGTTGAGGCTACTGAGATGCAGCTTGTACCAGAGCGGAACATAGCATCTGTTATGCAGCAGAAAAATATAGTTTTAGGAGGTAAGGACGGATTTGGGGAGCCATTTCCTCAGACTGGTGAGGAGATGCCCAGTCCGAGTGATGGGGTACAGGAGGGGGTTCAGGTGGAACTAGTCTCCCAGGCAGTGGAGGAGATGCCCGGTACAGAAGGGGTTTCAGGTGGAACTAGTCTCCCAGGTACTGGAGGAGATGCCCGGTACGAGTGATGGGGTTCAAGTGGGGAGTCTCTTCTGTTGAGGTACACATTGGAAACTACAACCTTTTTTTCCGTTCTCTTCATACCCCTCTCTGAAGGTTGGGTCAGGTGTGTCAGAGTGTTTGCATTGTGTTTAAAGATCCAGGTGACGCTGCCAAATCACCTCTCCAAATCTGTTCTCTGTTGAAAATTATCTGATGCTTCCTGTTCTTTAATGCTTTAAAGTAGAAAAAAAATGTGCATAGTGGACCGACATAGTTCTCTTTTTTGGGGGTAAAATAAATCACCCCTAGATCTTACAGTGCCCGTCAACTCTCTCTCTCTCTCTCTCTCTCTCTCTCTCTCTCTCTCTCTTTTTCTTTCTTTCTTTCTTTCTTTCTTTCTTTTTTGTTGTTGTGCTGAACCCCTGGGTTTAGGCCTCCAGAGTGTACATCCATACCAGGGTTAACCCCTCCACCCCAGCCCTGGGCTCTCTGTCTGAAGTTCCCTGGGCTGTTGGAGACAAGGAGGAGGAAACAGGTAGATTTTAGGACCCCTGGGAGGAGAACAGAGGGAGGAGATAGAAGTTAACCTCTTTGGGCTGCAGGGGCAGTATTGAGTAGCCTGGATAAAAGGTGCCCATTTCAAACGGCCTCGTACTCAATTCTTGCTCGTACAATATGCATATTATTATTACTATTGGATAGAAAACACTCTCTAGTTTCTAAAACCGTTTGAATTATATCTGTGAGTAAAACAGAACTCATTTTGCAGCAAACTTCCTGACAGGAAGTGGAAAATCTGAAATCGATGCTCTGTTCTAGGGCCTGCCTATAAATGTCCTTGATATTTATTAGAATACATGCACTTCATACGTCTTCCACTAGATGTCGACAGGCAGTGAGAGAAGAAATTGAGTGTATAACTTGATCTGGGGTCGAATAAAAGCTCTTTGTATGACGTGTCACCAGTTTCCTGTTTTCTGGAGAGCGCGTGAAGGGACCTGGTTTTGCCTTCTGATAAGCTGTCGTTATAGACGACTAATATCTCCGGCTTTGATTTTATTTGATACATGTGACAATATCATCGTAAAGTATGTTTTTTCAATATAGTTTTATTAGATTATTGAAATTTTTTCGGGACGTTAGGCGTGTTGCTTTGTCTGCGTATGTTCAGGAAGGAGAGCTTCGCGCCACTTTGCTAGCTTTCCGTGCTAATTGACTGGAGAAGAGGACATTCTAAATCCAAACAACGATTGTTCTGGACAAAGGACCCCTTGTACAACATTCTGATGGAAGATCAGCAAAAGTAGGACCCATTTTATGATGCTATTTCATATATCTGTCAACATGTTGTACTAGTAGTTTGCGCCCAGATTTTGGGCACCTTCTCGCTATAACTAAGCTGGATGTCGTAATGAAGTTATTTTTAGAATTCTAACACGGCGATTGCATTAAGAACTAGTGTATCTATCATTTCCTATACAACATGTATTTTTTAGTAATGTTTATGAATAGTTATTTGGTCAGAATATGTGAGTGTCTGAAAAATATCCGGACGTTGTGGGAAAAAGATGCTACGTTAGCACAATGTATAACCACTGATTTCAGCTCTAAATATGCACATTTTCGAACAAAACATAAGTGTATGTATAACCTGATGTTATAGGACTGTCATCTGATGAAGCTTATCAAGGTTAGTCAAAAATTATATATCTTTTGCTGGTTTGTTACGATCGCAAACTTTTGCTGCTTGTAAATGGCTTGTGTTTCTGGCTATTGTGGTAAGCTAATATAATGCTATATTGTGTTTTCGCTGTAAAACACTTAAGAAATCGGAAATATTGGCTGGAATCACAAGATGCCTGTCTTTCATTTGCTATACACCATGTATTTTTCAGAAATGTTTTATGATGAGTATTTAGGTATTTGACGTTGGTGTCTGTAATTACTCTGGCTGCTTCGGTCCTATTTGTGACGGTAGCTGTGATGGTAGCTGCAATGTAAAACTGATTTATACCTCAAATATGCACATTTTTCGAACAAAACATAGATTTATTGTATAACATGTTATAAGACTGTCATCTGATGAAGTTGTTTCTTGGTTATTTTGGTTGGTTCTTGGTTAGTTAGGTTGGCTTTGTGCATGCTACCTGTGCTGTGAAAAATGTATGTCCTTTTTTGTATTTGGTGGTGAGCTAACATAAATATATGTGGTGTTTTCGCTGTAAAACATTAAAAAAATCGGACATGTTGGCTGGATTCACAAGATGTTTATCTTTCATATGCTGTATTGGACTTGTTAATGTGTGAAAGTTAAATATTTCGAAAAAATATATTTTGAATTTCGCGCCCTGCACTTGAAGTGGCTGTTGTCATATTGTGCCCGGCTTCGGGCTTGCAGCCCAAAGAAGTTAAAGAGGGGACAGAGTGAAATTAAGTGACAGAGCGAAGGAAAGGGAGAAAGAGAGAGGGGGGATTAGAGGGCTGTAAAAGAGCTAGTAAATGACAGAGAAGGAGAGAGGTACACTCCCTCTCTCTTTCTTTCCTTCCGCCCTCAACTTCCGGACTTGTATCTGTGCTGTTGTGCTTTTTGTTGCTAACTGGCTAACTTCCGAACTTAACAGTTTTTACTTTTAATACATTTACTAACGTCTTAACTTTTTTCATTCAACTTTTCACTCCGGACGCTTTTTCTGGACATGGTTCTACAGGACCTCCACCAGCCGAAAAAGCTAAGTAGTAACATTAACACTATGCCATCTAATTGCAGTTGCTGTTCTCATAAAATACAGGAAAACTATCACCTCCTGGTGAGGATAGCAAAGTTGCAAGCACAGCTTCAGGTGCAATCGTTAGGCAATTGCAATTTACGTTTAGGAAAGGATGAAACAATGTCTGTGCCACCAGTAAGTACAGTTAGTAGTATAAATCCTCCCGCACAGTTCCCACAGCCGGACAACTTTATCAAGGCTTCTGGAAAGAAATACTATCGGCATGCTCAACAGGTGTCGCTCATTCAGCCGACAGAAACTTTCAACCGGTTCTCCCCATTAAGCAGCGAGTCGGAGTCAGACTTCTAGCCTTCTCAGGTCTCTCCTCCACTCATTACAGGGTCTGAGCCGCCGAAGCCTCCCACCATTAGCTCGGACAAATTGAAAACCCTAGTCATTGGTGACTCCATTACCCGCAATATTAGACTTAAAAAGAATCATCCAGTGATCATACACTGTTTACCAGGGTGCAGGGCTACCGACGTTAAGGCTAATCTGAAGAGGGTGCTGGCTAAGGCTAAAACCGGCGAGTGTAGAGAGTATAGGGATATTGTCACCCACGTCGGCACCAACGATGTTAGGATGAAACAGTCAGATGTCACCAAGCGCAACATAGCTTCAGCATGCAATCAGCTAGAAAGATGTGTCGGCATCGAGTAATTGTCTCGGGCCCCCTCCCAGTTAGGGGGAGTGATGAGCTCTATAGCAGTGTCTTACAACTCAATCACTGATTGAAAACTGTTTTCAGCCCCTCCCAAAATCTAGAATGTGTAGATAATTGACCCTCTTTCTGGGACTCACCCTAAACAGGAAAAAGTCTGGACTGCTGAGGAGTGACGGACTCCATCCTAGCTGGAGGGGTGCTCTCATCTTATTTATGAACATAGACAGGGCTCTAACTCCTCTAGCTCCACAATGAAATAGGGTGCAGGCCAGGCAGCAGGCTGTTAGCCAGCCTGCCAGCTTAGTGGAGTCCGCAACTAACACAGTCAGTGTAATCAGCTCAGCTATCCCCATTGAGACCTTGTCTGTGCCTCGATCTAGGTTGAGCAAAACAAAACATGGCGGTGTTCGCCTTAGCAATCTCACTGGAATAAAGACCTCCTCCATTCCTGTCATTGTTGAAAGAGATTGTGAAAAATAGGGTTACTTAATGTTAGATCCCTCAATTCCAAGGCATTCATAGTCAATAAACTAATCACTGATCAAAATCTTGATGTGATTGGCCTGACTAAAACATGGCTCAAGCCTGATTAATTTACTGTGTTAAATCAGGCCTCCTCCTGGTTACACTAGTGACCATATCCCATGCAATCCCGCAAAGGTGTAGGTGTTGCTAATAATTATGACAGGAAATTTCAATTTACAAAAACAAAAAAGACTGAGTTTTCGACTTTTGAGCTTCTAGTCATGAAATTATAGCTGTTTACAGGCCTCTTGGGCCGTATACAGTGTTCCTCACTGAGTTTCCGGAATTCCTATCGGACCTTGTAGTCATGGCAGATCATATTCGAATTTTTGGTGACTTTAATTTTCACATGGAAAAGTCCACAGACCCACTCCAAAAGGCTTTCGGAGCCATCATCGACTCAGTGGGTTTTGTCCAACATGTCTCTGGACGTACTCATTTCCACAGTCATACCCTGGATCTAGTTTTGTCCATACCCTGGAACTAGTTTTGTCGGACCACCATCTTATGTTTGCAATCGCAACAAATAATCTACTCAGACCCCAACCAAGGATCATCAAAAGCTGTGCAAATAATTCTCGAAACAACACAAAGATTCCTAGATGCCCTTCCAGACTCCCTCCACCTACCCAAGGATATCGGAGTACAAAAATTGGATAACCACCTTACTGAGTGTCTAAATGTAACCTTATGTAACACACTAGATGCAGTCGCACCCCTAAAAACATTTGTCACAAGACATTTGCTCCCTGGTATACAGAAAATACCCGAGCCTTGAAGCAAGCTTCCAGAAAATTGGACAGAAATTGCTCTCCACCAAACTGGAAGTCTTCCGACTAGCTTGGAAAGACAGTATTGTGCAGTATTGAAGAGCCCTCACTGCTGCTCGATCATGCTATTTTTCCAACCTAATTGAGGAGAATAAGAACAATCCAACATTTATATTTGATACTGTCGCAAAGCTAACTAAATTGCAGCATTCAACAAGAGAGGATAGCTTCCATTTCAACAGTGATAAATTCATGAACTTTTTCAATGTAAAGATCATGATCGTTAGAAAGCAAATTACGGACTCCTCTTTGAAACTGCATATTTCTCCAGAGCTCAGTTGTCCTGAGTCTGTACAGAACTGCAAGGACCTAGAATCAATGGATACACTCAAGTTTTTTAATCCTGTATCTCTTGACACATTCATGAAAATAGTCATGTCCTCTAAACTATCAAGCTGCATACTGGACCCTATTCCAACTAAACTACTGAAAGAGCTACTTCCTGTGCTTGGCTCTCCTATGTTGAACATAATAAATGGCTCCTTATCCACCAGATGTGTACCAAACTCCCTAAAAGTGGCAGTAATAAACACTCTCTTGAAGAAGCCAAACCTTGACCCGTAAAATGTAAAAAACTATCGGCCTTTATATCGAATCTCCCATTCCTCCCCAAAAAATGTAAGGCTGTTGTGTAGCAACTCCCGAGGGCTCCTGAGTGGCGCAGTGGTCTAAGGCACTGCATCTCAGTGCAAAAGGTGTCACTGCAGTTCCTGGTTTGAATTGGCCCAGTGTCGTCTGGCTTTGGCCGGGGTAGCCCGTCATTGTAAATAAGAATTTGTTCTTAACTGACTTGACTTCTTAACTCACGGCCTTCCTGAAGACAAATAATGTATACGAAACGCTTCAGTCTGGTTTTAGACCCCATCATAGCACTGAGAATGCACTCGTGAAGGTGGTAAATTACCTTTTAATGGCATCAGACCAAGGCTCTGCATCTGTCCTCGTGCTCCAAGACCTAAGTGCTGCTTTTGACACCATCAATCACCACATTCTTTTAGAGAGATTAGAAACCCTAATTGGTCTACACAGACAAGTTCTTGGCTGGGTTAGATCTTATCTGTCGGAAAGACATCAGTTAGTCTCTGTGGATGGTTTGTCCTCTAACAAATCAATTGTAAGTTTCGGTGATCCTCAAGGTTCTGTTTTAAGAGCACTATTGTTTTCACTATATATATCTCTTGGTGATGTCATTCGGAAACACAATGTCAACATTCACTGCTACGCAGACAACACACAGCTGTACATTTTGATGAAACATGGTGAAGCCCCAAAATTGCCTACCCTGGAAGCCTGTGTTTCAGACATAAGGAAGTGGATGACAGAAAATGTTCTACTTTTAAACTGCTAGAATGCTGACTAGAACCAAAAAATGTCATCATATTACTCCAGTGCTAGCCTCTCTATATACGCTTCCTGTTAAGGCTAGGGCTGATTTCAAGGTTTTACTGCTGACCTACAAAGAATTACATGGGTTTGCTCCTACCTATCCCTCCGATTTGGTCCTGCTGAACATACCTACATGTACACTAAGTTCACAAAACGCAGGCCTCCTTATTGTCCCTAGAATTTCTAAGCAATGTAATGAGTGGCCTGCTCAGGTCAGGTTATCGTGGACCACAATCCTACAGAGAGATCTCTCACACCCACCAGAGGGGAAGCGATCGAGATGTATGGGGGGGGGGGGGGGATTTATGACACATCGCCCATTGTAAATCTAAGGCAGCAGACAAAAATCCTTTGTCCTCTCAATATGGAGAACCAGATCAGAACATCAACATGCAATAAATTGATTTTGGGACAATACGTTTCGTCAGCCACAATTCAAGTGGGTCAGAAGTTTACATACACTAAGTTGACTGTGCCTTTGAACAGCTTGGAAAATTCCAGAAAATCATGTCATGACTTTAGAAGACTTTAGAAGAACTGACAACATTTGAGTCAATTGGAGGTTTACCTGTGGATGTATTTCAAGGCCTACCTTCAAACTCAGTGCCTCTTTGCTTGACTGACATCATGGGAAAATCAAAAAATTTCAGCCAAGACCTCAGAAAACAAGTCTGGTTCATCCTTGGGAGCAATTTCCAAATGCCTGAAGCTACCACGTTCATCTGTACAAACAATAGTACGCAAGTATAAACACCATGGGACCACACAGCCGTCATACCACTCAGGAAGGAGACGCGTTCTGTCTCCTAGAGAAGAACGTACTTTGGTGCGAAAACTGCAAATCAATTCCAGAACAACAGCAAAGGACCTTGTGAAGATGCTGGAGGAAACGGGTACAAAATAATCTATATCCACAGTAAAACAAGTGCTATATCAACATAACCTGAAAGGCCGCTCAGCAAGGAAGAAGCCACTGTTACAAAACCACCATAAAAAAGTCAGACTACGGTTTGCAACTGCACATGGGGACAAAGAGAGTACCTTTTGGAAAAATGTCCTCTGGTCTGATGAAAAAAAATAGAACTGTTTGGCCATAATGACCATCGTTATGTTTGGAGGAAAAAGGGGGCTTGCAAGCCGGAGAACACCATCCCAACCTTGAAGCACAGGGGTGGCAGCATCATGTTGTGGGGGTGCTTTGCTGCAGGAGGGAGTGGTGCACTTCACAAAATAGATGGCATCAAGAGGAGGAAAATGATGTGGACATATTGAAGCAACATCTTAAGACATCAGTCAGGAAGTTAACTTCTTTGATATAGGGGGCAGCATTTTCACTTTTGGATAAATTGCGTGCCCATAGTGAACTGCCTCCTACTCTGTCCCAGATGCTAATATATGCATATTATTATTACTATTGGATAGAAAACACTCTGAAGTTTCTAAAACGGTTTGAATGATGTCTGTGAGTATAACAGAACTCATATGGCAGGCAAAAACCTGAGAAAAAATCCAAACAGGAAGTGAGAATTCTGAGAGTGTTCGATGTTAAAGTCATCGCCTATTCAATTCCCTGTAATATATGGATCTGTTTGCACTTCCTACGCCTTCCACTAGATGTCAACACTCAGTAGAACGTGGAATGAAGCTTATGCTGTGCTGTGGGATCGGATGGGAGGTGTTTGAGTCAGTGGTCTGGCAGAGTGCCAGTTCTTGGTCACGCACTTTCCTCATGATATCGTCATGCGTTCCATTACTTATAGAGACTGAAAAGAATGCTCCGGTTGGAACGTTATTGGAAATATATGATAACAACATTCTGAAGATTGATTCTCTACTAAGTTTGACCAGTTTATTCAACTTGTAATATAACTTTTTGAAGTTTTCGTCCGACGTTTGCCTGCACCTGCGCGAGCGTTTGGACATGTGTACTACACATGCTAGCAAAATTAGCTAATTGGACATAAGTAATGGACATTATTGAACAAAACAACGATGTATTGTGGAACTAGGATTCCTGGCACTGCATTCTGATGAAGATAATCAAAGGTAAGGGAATATTTATGATGTAATTTCGTATTTCTGTTGACTCCAACATGGCAGAGAAATGTTGTTAAATCTGAGCGCCGTCTCAGATTATTGCATGGTGTGCTTTTTACAAAAGTTTTTTTTTTAATCTGACACAGCGGTTGCATTAAGAACAAGTGTATCTTTAGTTATATGTAAAACAAGTATCTTTCATCAAAGTTTATGATGAGTATTTCTGTTATTTGACGTGGATCTCTGTAATTACTCCGGATATTTTGAAGGCATTTCTGAACATGGCGCCAATGTAAACCGAGATTTGTGGATATAAATATGCACATTATCGAACAAAACATAAATGTATTGTGTAACAAGATGTTCAAAGGTTAGTGATTCATTTTATCTCTTTCTGCTTTTTGTTACTACTATATTTTGCTGGGAAAATGGCAGTGTTTTTCTGTGGCTATGTACTGAGCTAACATAATTGTTTGGTGTGCTTTCCCCGTAAATCCTTTTTGAAATCAGACATGTTGGCTGGAATCACAACGTGTAGCTTTAATTTGTGTGATTTCATGAAAGATTGATTTTTATAGTAATATATTTGAATTTGGCGCACTACATTTTTTCTGGATTTTGGCCAAGTGGGACGCTACCGTCCCAAATATCCCAGAGAAGTTAAAGCGTTGTCGCAAATGGGTCTTCCAAATGGACAATGACCCCAAGCATACTTCCAAAGTTGTGGCTTAAGGACAACAAAGTCAAGGTATTGGAGTGGCAAAGCTCTGAACTCAATCCCATAGAAAATTTGTGGGCAGAACTGAAAAAGCGTGTGCGAGAAAGGAGGCCTACAAACCTGACTCCGTTACACCAGCTGGGCCAAAATTCACCAAACGTTTTGTGGGAAGCTTGTGGAAGGCTACCCGAAACGTTTGACCCAAGTTAAACAATTTAAAGGCAATGCTACCAAATACTAATTGAGTTTGTCATTTTCTTACCCACTGGTAATGTGATGAAATAAATCAAATCTGAAATAAATCACTCTCTTCTATTATTCTGACATTTCACATTCTTAAAATAAAGTGGTGATCCTAACTGACCTAAAACAGGGAATTTTTACTGCTATTTAATGTCAGGAATTGTAAAAAGCTGAGTTTAAATGTATTTGGCTAAGGTGTATGTACACTTCCGACTTCAACTGTATGTGTATCTTATATTACCATTTTGCTTGTTAGTAAATAAATAATCAACACAATTGGTGTGGTACGGACTCATTGGTGGGACTCCGGTTTTTGCAGATTAACGACTTTTGTAAAATCGATATTCTGATATTCTTTGAGTTCATTTGGGAAATGGAACTCAGTAAAACCAAACTTTCCCATGGTGCCCCAGGTCAATGTGTTAATAATTACCTGATTCACTTAATCATGTAATTAAAAAACGTTAATAATTCGATGAGCAGCAGTCGTCATATTAACCAATACAACGTCACGAAAGCAAACAGCTGGAGGCAGGGCTTTCTCCTATAGAGCTCCATTTTTATGGAATGGTCTGCGTATCCATGTGAGACACAGACTCGGTCTCGACCTTTAAGTCATTACTGGAGACTCATCTCTTCACTAGGTCCTATGATTGAGTGTAGTTTGTCCCAGGGGTGCGAAGGTGAACGGCAAGGCACTGGAGCGACGAACCTCCCTTGCTGTCTCTGCCTGGGCGGCTCCTCTCTCTCCACTGGGATTCTCTGCCTCTAACCGTATTACGGGTTGCCCCCACGCCTGAGTCACTGGCTTACTAGTGCTCTTCCATGCCGTCCCTAGGAGGGGTGCATCACTTGAGTGGGTTGAGTCACAGGCGTGATTTTCCTGTCCGGTTTTGCATCCCCTCGGGCTCGTGCGGTGGAGGAGATCTTCATGGGCTATATTCAGCCTTGTCTCAGAGTAGTAAGTTGGTGGTCTGTTGATATCCCTCTAGCTCTGTGGGGGCTGTGCTTTGGCAAAGCGGGTGGGGTTATATCCTGCCTGGTTGGCCCTGTCCGGGGGAATCGTCAGATGGGGCCACAGTGTCCCCCGACCTACCCCTCTCTGTCTCCAGTATCTATGCAGCAATAGCCTATATGCCGGGGGGCTAGGGTCAGTCTGTTATATCTGGTGTAATTCTTCTGTCTTATCTGGTGTCCTGTGTGAATTTAAGTATGCTCCCTCTAATCCTCTCTCCCTCTCTCCCTCCCCTCCCGGAGGACCTGAGCCCTAGAATCATGCCTCAGGACTACCTGGCCTGATGACTCCTGGTTGTCCCCAGTCCACCTGGTCGTGCTGCTGCTCCAGTTTCAACTGTTCTGCCTGTGGCTAGGGAACACTGACCTGTTCACTGGAGGTAGTACCTTGTCCCGGACCTGCTGTTTTCAACTCTCTCTCTCTCTACCGCACCTGCTGTCTCAACCTCTGAATGCTCGGCTATGAAAAGCCAACTGACATTTACTCCTGAGGTACTGACCTGTTGCACCCTCTACAACCACTGATTATTATTTGACCCTGCTGGTCATCTATGAACAGTTGAACATCTTGAAGAACAATCTGTCCGTAATTGCCCATATACTCTTATAATCTCCACCTGGCACAGCAAGAAGAGGACTGGTCACCCCTCAGAGACTGCTTCCCCTCTAGGTTTTTTCCTAGCTTCCTGCCTTTCTAGGGAGTTTTTCCTAGCCACTCTGCTTCTACATCTGCATTGCTTGATGTTTGGGGTTTTAGGCTGGGTTTCTGTGTAGCACTTTGTGACATCTGCTGATGTAAAAAGGGCTTTATAAATAAATGTGATTGATTTGATTGAAGAGAAGTATAGAGAAGAAGAAGAGAAGTAGATACAAGAAGGAGAGCGGAAGAGAGAGAAGAGAGGTAGAGAGAGAAGAGGTAGAGAGGTAGAGAGAGAAGAGGGGAAGAGAGGTAGAGAAAGAAGAGAGGAAGAGAGAAGAAGAGAGGTAGAGAGAGAAGAGAGGTAGAGAGAAGGAGAGAGAAGAGAGGAAGAGAGAAGAGAGGAAGAGAGAAGAGAGGAAGAGAGAAGAAGAGAGGAAGAGAGAGAAGAGAGAAGAAGAGAGAAGAGAGAAGAAGAGAGAAGAGAGGTAGAGAGAAGAAGAGAGGTAGAGTGAAGAAGAGAGGTAGAGAGAAGAATAAGAGAGGTAGAAAGAAGAAGGAGAGCGGAAGAGAGAAGAGAGGTAGAGAGAGAAGAGAGGTAGAGAGAGAAGAGAGGTAGAGAGAGAAGAGAGGTAGAGAGAGAAGAGAGGTAGAGAGAGAAGAGAGGTAGAGAGAGAAGAGAGGTAGAGAGAGAAGAGAGGTAGAGAGAGAAGAGGTAGAGAGAGAAGAGGTAGAGAGAGAAGAGGTAGAGAGAGAAGAGGTAGAGAGAGAAGAGGTAGAGAGAGAAGAGGTAGAGAGAGAAGAGGTAGAGAGAGAAGAGGTAGAGAGAGAAGAGGTAGAGAGAGAAGAGGTAGAGAGAGAAGAGGTAGAGAGAGAAGAGGTAGAGAGAGAAGAGGTAGAGAGAGAAGAGAGGTAGAGAGAGAAGAGAGGTAGGGAGAGAAGAGAGGTAGAGAGAGAAGAGGGGAAGAGAGGTAGAGAGAGAAGAGGGGAAGAGAGGTAGAGAGAGAAGAGGGGAAGAGAGGTAGAGAGAGAAGAGGGGAAGAGAGGTAGAGAGAGAAGAGGGGAAGAGAGGTAGAGAGAGAAGAGGGGAAGAGAGGTAGAGAGAGAAGAGGGGAAGAGAGGTAGAGAGAGAAGAGAGGTAGAGAGAGAAGAGAGGTAGAGAGAGAAGAGGGGTAGAGAGAAGGAGAGAGTCTTTGTTGGTCTCTAACCATGGATAGAAATGGCCAGATAGTTGTGTAGCCCCCTTAGATCATTTTCTTTACTTCTCTGTTTCATCTTAGAGTGAGGTGAAGCTGTCCACCTACAGACTATTTCTCATATAAACACTCTCTCTCTCGCTCTCAAACACACACACACATACACATAATACACACACACAATACACAGACACACACACACACACATAGATAAACACAGACACACACACACACATAGATAAACACACACACACAAACACAAACACATACAGACACAAACAGTCACACACAAACACAAACACATACAGACACACACACACACACACACACACACACACACACACACACAGTCACACACAAACACATACAGACACACACACACACACACACACACACACACACACACACACACACACACACACACACACACACACACATAGATAAACACAGACACAGTCACACACAAACACATACAGACACACACTCACACCACACACACACACACACATAGATAAACACAGACACAAACAGTCACACACAAACACAAACACATACAGACACACACACACACACACACACACACACACACACACACACACACACACAGACACACACACACACACACACACACACACACACACACACACACACACACACACACATAGATAAACAAAGACACAGTCACACACAAACACATACAGACACACACTCACACCACACACACACACACACATAGATAAACACAGACACAAACAGTCACACACAAACACAAACACATACACACACAAACACAAACACATACACACACACACACACACACACACACACACACACACACACACACACACACACATAGATAAACACAGACACACACAGTCACACACAAACACAAACACATACAGACACACACACACACTCACACCACACACAGACACACACATAGATAAACACAGACACACACAAACACAAACACATACAGACACACACACACACACAGAAACACACAGGCTGCCTACCTCAGTTAAGAGCCCCGGCTCTTAGTTAAACAGCAGGGGGGGTATACTCCTTTACTCCTGTTAACAGAAGAGGTCAAACTCTTCAACATCACACACAGCTCCGAGTCACCACCCACATTACACCACAATAACCCTCTCACACACTGCACCTCAGGACCGTTCTCTCTTTTTCACTCTCTCCCTCCCTTTCCTCTCCCTTCCTTCTCCTTATCCAGGTCCTCTCCCTCAGATTTCACACATTCTCATGGAATGATACCCCCCCCCCCCCGAGGGAGAGCAGGTTAGGCGCCCCATCCAGTTGCACAGAAACACATTCTCAACCACAATGGCACAATCTCTTTTCTTTATTAAGGTCTTACAATAAGCTGTGGCCCTGCATGACCCTTTGGGCCCCCTCTCACGTGGCCAAACCTTATGAATGTGATAAAGCAGTAGTGTGAAAACACAGACACACACACACACACATGCACATACTGTAAGTACACATGTACACCCACACAGCCAGTCGTCAGTGGTATGAATATGATTTACCATTAAGAGAGTGAAGAATGTGTAAAGTTTACATGAGGGACATGACCTGTACCAGCCAACCCCTGACCTAAACATTTCTCCAGATGGCTTCAGATTAGACCTTTAATCTTTCGCTCCTCCACCTCTCCATCCCGTCTTCATTCCCCCTCCATCCCGTCTTCATTCCCCCTCCATCCCGTCTTCATTCCCCCTCCATCCCGTCTTCATTCCCCCTCCATCCCTCCTCCTCTTTTCTCTCTCGTGAATCGACTGGCTTTCAAGCTGGGGTTAATAAGTGTTGACTCAACTATACAAACCTTAACAGCAAAATGTGGAATTTAAAGGAAAATAGAGAGAGAGAGATGTATTCAGACATGATTTTACAGTGTAAAAGAGTATATGCCCCTCAAATTCAACTCTGGACCTAGAGGCCAATACCACTGCTTTTTCTAATTCTTCCCCTCTAATCAGGGACTGATTGTGACCTGGAACACCAGGTGGGTGAAATGAATTATCACTAGAATGGAAAATCAACAATACTCCGGACCTCATAGGTTGAATACCCCTGGTCTATGCCCTAATAACTAAGTCTTAAGAGTACAGTGTTAATGAGAGCCTGTAACAGTATGTAGCCGCCTCTCTACTTTGACATACAACTTCTTCATGCAGTACAGTTGACCATGTCTCCATTTGTTTGCAGTGAAATGATTGTCATGGGCTTAGAATGTCTTCAAAGACACTGTTAATTGGCCTGTATGTTTTAAAGTATGTCCTCCTATCCTTCGCTCGTCTACACTCCCTTATTTCAATGAATGCAGAGATGAAATGGTCCAATTTCCCTGCAAATTGAGGATTTTCTGATTGCTGAAACATTAAAGGCCCAGCGCAGTCAAAAACGTGGCATTCATGTGTTTTATATTTATGTTCACACCATGAGGTTGGAATAATATTGTGAAACTGTGACAATTATGATAATACACTTTTAGTGCAAGAGCTGTTTAAAAAGACTGCCTGAAATTTCAGCCTGTTTTGGTGGGATGGAGTTTTTGCCTGCCTGGTGACATCACAGGCGTTAAATTAGTTAACCTGTTTGGGCTGCAAGGGGCAGTATTGAGTAGCCAGATAAAAGGTGTCCATTTCAAACGGCCTCGTACTCAATTCTTGCTCGTACAATATGCATATTATTATTACTATTGGATAGAAAACACTATCTAGTTTCTAAAACCGTTTGAATTATTTCTCTGAGTGAAACAGAACTCATTCTGCAGCACATTTCCTGACCAGGAAGTGGAATGTCTGAAATCGATGCTCTGTTCTTCTTCCTGCCTATAAATGGGCACAAGACCTATTAGTATACATGCACGTCATACACCTTCCTCTGGGTGTCAAGAGGCTGTGAGAGAAGAAATGAGGTGATTATCTTGGTCTGAGATGGAACACATCATCTTGGAATGACATGTCCCCCATTTTCGGTACTCTGAAGAGCGCGAGCTGGACAGTGGGGTTGCCTTTTGTTTAGCTGCCGTAATAGGCGACTACAATCGCCGGCTTTGATTTTATTTGATACATGTCACCATATCATCGTAAAGTATGTTTTTTCAATATAGTTTCATCAGATTATTGAAATTTTTTCGGGAGTTTTGCCGTGTTCCGTTCTCTTCCGTTTGTTGACATGGAGAGTGTCGTGCCACCCGGCTAGCGCGCTTGCTAAATGAAGAGGGAAAGTTGCCGTTCTGAATCCAAACAACGACTGTTCTGGACAAAGGACACCTTGTCCAACATTCTGATGAAAGATCAGCAAAAGTAAGACCCATTTTATGATGTTATTTCATATATCTGTCGTAGTCGCCGGCGCCCAAGTGTTTCTGGCTATTGTGCTAAGCTAATATAACGCTACATTTTTTTCCCGCTGTAAAACACTTAATAAATCGGAAATATTGGCTGGAATCACAAGATGCCTGTCTTTCATTTGCTGTACACTATGTATTTTTCAGAAATGTTTTATGATGAGTAATTAGGTATTTGACGTTGGTGCCTGTAATTATTATGGCTGCTTTCGGTGCAATTTCTGACTGTAGCTGCAATGTAAACTATGATTTATACCTGAAATATGCACATTTTTCTAACAAAACATATGCTATACAATAAATATGTTATCAGACTGTCATCTGATGAAGTTGTTTCTTGGTTAGTGGCTATTTATATCTTTATTTGGTCGAATTTGTGATAGCTACTGATGGAGTAAAAAACTGATGGAGTAAAAAAAGTGGTGTCTTTTGCTAACGTGGTTAGCTAATAGATTTACATATTGTGTCTTCCCTGTAAAACATTTTAAAAATCGGACATGTTGGCTTGATTCACAAGATGTGTACCTTTCATATGCTGTATTGGACTTGTTAATGTGTGAAAGTTAAATATTTTAAAAAATATATATTTTGAATTTCGCGCCCTGCACTTTGAGCTGGCTGTTGTCATAAGTGTACCGACGTCGGGCTGCAGCCATAAGAAGTTTTAATAGACCAATAAGAAAGAGTTCCAAACCTCTCTGCCATTAACAGCTCCCCCACTCAGACCCCTCCCAGACAGTTCTAGCAAGAATTTCACAATTTTTATTGAAAACGATCACAGTAACATACTTCATTATTTGCCCAGAAATGATTTGATATTGAGATAAAAACGTCCACATTAGACCTTTAATGGGAAAAGGCATGCAGCACCAGGATCAAATACAGCCAGTTCAAGCTAAACCTTCAAAAATAAAAACATAAATAAATATTGTACATTGAAATAACTGCCCTCTGTGAATTAATTGTGCAGAGATTGAATAAAGAAGACAAGTTGTCATTGTGTGCTGAAAGCTGTCGCCAAAGCTGGCTCTTTTTTCAGCTGAATCATCCTCTCTAAAACCATGCAGTATGCTAAAGGTCTGTCTCACACAGCATACAGTATATTATCCCAGGGGAGTGTCAAATTGTGTTTCTGAGCACAAAGCTGTGCCCTTTCTTCTTCTTCACTAATGATAGAGGGAGTGTTTCTGAGTGACAACATGCGTGGCTCTGCATTGTTTATTTCTTTGACCACCACAACTGTCCTGCACATACACACACACACACACACACGCACACACGCACACCCACACATACATACCGCTTCCCTGAATGTAGTAAAGTAAAGCAGTGTGTGTCTTCATTAGCAGTAGTGCTGATTCAAAACCTAGCACCAGTAGCAGATAAATTAGGACTCATTTTGAAGCTGGCTAGTCTTTTAGCCACATCCACCATCATCTGGCCTCCAGCAACTTAGTGGAAAATCACCTGTCCATCTTCTTTAACAGGCTTCCAGCTCCTTCTGTGCTGCAGAAAATGATGCTGAATCCAAAGGGCTGTTAAATATGATTGATCTAATCATCATTTCAGAAGAGGATGCGACCACTTCATCATATCTGACTTGAAGAGGAGAGACAGTCTGTTTGAATTAAAAACTCTCTGTGCTGAAGGAATCTGCTCACTGGCTCCATATACCATCTCTGCTCTGTGTATGATTGTGTGTGTGTGTGTGTGTGTGTGTGTGTGTGTGTGTGTGTGTGTGTGTGTGTGTGTGTGTGTGTGTGTGTGTGTGTGTGTGTGTGTGTGTGTGTGTGTGTGTGTGTGTGTGTGTGTGTGTGTGTGTGTGTGTGTTGGCCCACTGCGCACACACCCCTGCAATCCCCATGGAGGTCAGACCCCTCGGATAGCATCATAAGCCATGAAATATTTTTTGTGAATTACAGGAAATTAGCTCAAACTACAACATATTCTCTCAGCCTCATGGAAAAACGTGTAGAATAGCAGGAAATTAGCTCAGGGAATCCTTGTCCGGAATCTAAACTTAAAATATACATTTAGGGGAACTTTATAAGGAAACATATTTGATTTAGGAATTTTCTAAATACTTTCAATATTATTAATGTCCTTTTCGGCTCTACGCCTGGAAATGCCCTTGTCCGTCCGCAGCAAAGGATCACAATTTCAAACTCTCAAAAAAGTGTTAAAAATGTTTTAATACAAATTTTTAAAAATGGTAATAATGGATATTAACCTCTTAAATGTAATCAAAAATGTAATCTACGTAATCCCCAAAAGTAATTACACAATAACAGTAATGCTGAATACTCCAAGAAAGGTTAACATCGCACCTTTCTGGTAAAAATAGTTATAAATTGCGGAGGTGTAGTCACTTTTGAGGACACAAGCTTAAGTACACAATAAAAAATATGATAAAAATATGAAAATATGAAAGATTTTAAATGATGTACTTCCTATTCAACAAAACTGTGTGAATAAGGCTTGAAATCACTTATATCTGTTCAAAATATAGTATAGTCCATTTATGAAATGACTAACTATGAGATTTTACCTTCCTTATAACTGAAAAATACATATTTGTATATTTATTGTTAGAGAAAAGGTCTCTCTTGATCAAAATGTTTGCACCCTTCGATGTGAACATCACACAGAGCTCTAGCTTGGCTTCCTGAACTTGTTAGGAACTCGCCTTTCATATCTTATCAAACAGAAAGTGTTTTTTGAACATGCCATACAAATAAAAACATTTTAATTAATTATATTATTAGATACATTTTGATGACCAATTTACCCCTTTTACCAATGAGCACCTTCTGTCTACCAAAACCTACTGTTGTGTACCTTAGCAGCACTTCCCTTCCTTCTTCTTTTCTAGAAAGTGTTTTTTGTTTAAAATCTATGAGTTATTTTAGATGAATGGCTATAAATCAATCTCTGAATGATGCAAGGATTCTAGGCATATGCGTTGTTAGTGGCTGTGACATAGGGTTCAGCCAGAAGTATATGGACAGTCAGAAGAACGAATGAAATGGTAGGAGGGACATCCCGGCTTCAAGTGGTGTCAGATTTCACATCCTGCTTCGCACAGGCAGAACAGGCTGTGTCTGTGAAAATCAGCGCTCAATGCAAGACATTTCGATATATGATGTCCACAAATCAATTTATAAGTGAAAATGTCGGTAGGAATCGGTTCCAGAACCACACAGGTCCTCAAAACAGGGAACTTTACATCTAAAAATGATTGTATGTAGTTTTTGCAATAGCCCTCTGCGACTTTGAAGAATATTTTTCTAAAAACTTTGATTCCTAAAAGATGTGTGAGGAGATTGTTAACTCCATCAGATTTGTCTAAAATCCTAAATGAGTCAGGAATGAGCAGGGTCAACTATACCATAAGGACCCCTTGTTCATGTCCTCATCACATGTAGTGCAATAAGACCACTCATGGTCTGCAATGTTCTCTACTTTTGATAGGTTTGGACAAACAATATTGGAATCATCATGGTCACAACCGTAAAATGTCAACTCCATCTTCCTGATTAAAATAGAATATGAATTTTGTTTCAAATATGTTACATTTAATTAGGTTATAGAGTCATAAATCAACTGAAAAACAAAATGGCTACTGTGTATACCACTTGAATGAAGAAGAAAAATATAATTTGTCAACTCTGTAAAACTAATTCTGTCAGACTGCTGATAAATCTGATAGAATGGTTATGTTTTTATTGGGGATTTTCAAATCAATTATTTTCCATATTTTACAAATGATTGTTTTGAACTTTAGAGACAAAAATAGGTCTGTTTTGTGTATCTGTTGTCAACTCCGTCATTAATGGCACATTTTTTGGTCAATATTCTACGAAAATATTGTATTCACTGTACTGCAACATATGCTTAAACAATGTAAGTATTTGCTGTGCTAGAGCTAAGGGATAATGTTAGCTTTATAAATGTTGTTTAATATTGTAAATCTAGAAAAACATGCAAAACATGCTAACGGAATTAGTCCTGGAGCATTTAATAGTACTATAAAACATAACAAAAAAGAGTTTGGAGATTTGTATTACATATTTGAGTGTTAGAATTAAATAAGGCCTTTAACTTCTTATGGCTGCAAGCCCGAAGCCGGGCACAATATGACAACAGCCACTTCAAGTGCAGGGCGCGAAATTCAAAATATATTTTTTAGAAATATTTAACTTTCACACATTAACAAGTCCAATACAGCATTTGAAAGATAAACATCTTGTGAATCCAGCCAACATGTCCGATTTTTTAAATGTTTTACAGCGAAAACACCACGTATATTTATGTTAGCTCACCACCAAATACAAATAAGGACAGACATTTTTCACAGCACAGGTAGCATGCACAAAGCCAACCTAACTAACCAAGAACCAACCAAACTAACCAAGAAACAACTTCATCAGATGACAGTCTTATAACATGTTATTCAATAAATCTATGTTTTGTTCGAAAAATGTGCATATTTGAGCTATAAATCAGTTTTACATTGCAGCTACCATCACAGCTACCGTCAAAAATGGCACCGAAGCAGCCAGAGTAATTACAGACACCAACGTCAAATACCTAAATACTCATCATAAAACATTTCTGAAAAATACATGGTGTACAGCAAATGAAAGACAGGCATCTTGTGATTCCAGCCAATATTTCCGATTTCTTAAGTGTTTTACAGCGAAAACACAATATAGCATTATATTAGCTTACCACAATAGCCAGAAACACAAGCCATTCCCCAGCAGCAAAAGTTAGCGATCGTAACAAACCAGCAAAAGATATATAATTTTTGACTAACCTTGATAAGCTTCATCAGATGACAGTCCTATAACATCAGGTTATACATACACTTATGTTTTGTTCGAAAATGTGCATATTTAGAGCTGAAATCAGTGGTTATACATTGTGCTAACGTAGCATCTTTTTCCCACAACGTCCGGATATTTTTCTGGCACTCACATATTCTGACCAAATAACTATTCATAAACATAACTAAAAAATACATGTTGTATAGGAAATGATAGATACACTAGTTCTTAATGCAATCGCCGTGTTAGAATTCTAAAAATAACTTCATTACGACATCCAGCTTAGGTATAGCGAGAGAGTACCCAAAAGCTGGGCGCAAACGACTAGCACAACATGTTCGACAGATATATGAAATAGCATCATAAAATGGGTCCTACTTTTGCTGATCTTTCATCAGAATGTTGTACAAGGGGTCCTTTGTCGGGAACAATCGTTGTTTGGATTTAGAACGGCCTTTTTCCCTCTCGATTTAGCAAGCACACTTGCCAAGTGGCGCGAATCTCTCCATCGTCAACAAACTCAGAGAACGGAACACGGCAAAACTCCCGAAAAAATTTCAATAATCTGATTAAACTATATTGAAAAAACATACTTTACGATGATATTGTCACATGTATCAAATAAAATCAAAGCCGGAGATATTAGTCGTCCATAACGACAGCTTATCAGAAGGCAAATCCAGGTCCCTGCTCTCACTCTCCAGAAAACAGGAAACTGGTGACACGTCATGCCAAGAGCTATAATTCGAGCCCAGATCACACTCAATTTCTTCTCTCACTGCTTGTCGACATCTAGTGGAAGACGTATGAAGTGCATCTAAACTAATAAATATCAAGGACTTTAACCTGTTTGGGCTGCAGGGGCAGTATTGAGTAGCCAGATAAAAGGTGCCCATTTCAAACGGCCTCGTACTCAATTCTTGCTCGTACAATATGCATATTATTATTACTATTGGATAGAAAACACTCTCTAGTTTCTAAAACCGTTTGAATTATATCTGTGAGTAAAACAGAACTCATTTGGCACAAACTTCCTGACCAGGAAGTGGAAAGTCTGAAAACTATGCTCTGTTCTAGGTCCTGCCTATAAATGGGCATGATACGTATTAGTATACATGCACGTCATACACCTTCCCCTAGATGTCAAGAGGCAGTGAGAGAAGAAATGAGGTGTTTATCTTGGTCTGAGTTGGAATAAATCCTCTTGGAATGACGTGTCACCCATTTCCTGTTTTCAGGAAGGCGCGAGAAGGAACCGGGGATTGCCTTCTGAAAAGCTGTCGTTATAGGCGACTACTATCTCCGGCTTTGATTTTATTTGATACATGTGACAATATCATCGTAAAGTATGTTTTTTCAATATAGTTTTATTAGACTATTGAAATTTATTCGGGACGTTAGGCGTGTTGCGTTGTGTGCCTTTGTTCAGGAAGGAGAGCTTCGCGCCACTTGGCTAGTGCGCTTGCTAATTCAAGAGGGAAAAAGGACGTTCTAAATCCAAACAACGATTGTTCTTGACAAAGGACCTCTTGTACAACATTCTGATGGAAGCTCATCAAAAGTAGGACCCATTTTATGATGCTATTTCATATATCTGTCGAACTGTGTACTATTAGTTTTGCGCCCAGGTTTTGGGCACTCGCTCGCCATAACGTAAGCCTTATGTCGTAATGAAGTTATTTTTAGAATTCTAACACGGCGATTGCATTAAGAACTAGTGTATCTATCATTTCCTATACAACATGTATTTTTTAGTTATGTTTATGAATAGCTATTTGGTCAGAATATGTGTGTCAGAAAAAGTGTCAGAAAAATATCCGGACGTTGTGGGAAAAAGTAGCTACGTTAGCACAATGTATAACCACTGATTTCAGCTCTAAATATGCACATTTTCGAACAAAACATAAGTGTATGTATAACCTGATGTTATAGGACTGTCATCTGATGAAGCATATCAAGGTTAGTCAAAAATTATATATCTTTTGCTGGTTTGTTACGATCGCTAACTTTTGCTGCTGGGAAATGGCTTGTGTTTCTGGCTATTGTGGTAAGCTAATATAACGCTATATTGTGTTTTCGCTGTAAAACACTTAAGAAATCGGAAATATTGTCTGGAATCACAAGATGCCTGTCTTTCATTTGCTGTTCACTGTATTTTTCAGAAGTGTTTTATGATGAGTATTTAGGTATTTGACGTTGGTGTCTGTAATTATTCTGTCTGCTTTCGGTGCAATTTCTGATTGTAGCTGCAATGTAAACTATGATTTATACCTGAAATATGCACATTTTTCGAACAAAACATAGATTTATTGAATAACATGTTATAAGACTGTCATCTGATGAAGTTGTTTGTTGGTTAGTTTGGTTGGTTCTTGGTTAGTTAGGTTGGCTTTGTGCATGCTACCTGTGCTGTGAAAAATGTCTGTCCTTTTTTGTATTTGGTGGTGAGCTAACATAAATATACGTGCTGTTTTCGCTGTAAAACATTTTAAAAATCGGACATGTTGGCTGGATTCACAAGATGTTTACCTTTCATTTGCTGTATTGGACTTGTTAATGTGTGAAAGTTAAATATTTCTAAAAAATATATTTTGAATTTTGCGCCCTGCACTTGAAGTGGCTGTTGTCATATTGTGCCCGGCATCGGGCTTGCAGCCATAAGAAGTTAAGCAATGGTTTTTTTCTGGCCACTTCCGTAAATCCCAGGTCTGTGGAGTGTAGGGCTTAAAGTGGTCCTATGGACAGATACTCCAATCTCCACTGTGGAGCTTTGCAGCTCCTTCAGGGTTATCTTTGGTCTCTTTGTTGCCTCTCTGATTAGTTCCCCCCTTGCTTGGTCTGTGGCAGGTTGTGGTGCCATATTCTTAATTTTTTT